>NC_142064.1:166782438-166940216 GCF_059756535.1 Pantherophis guttatus
CCTGATGCTGAACAAAAGGTTTTCTATTGAAAATGGATAAATACTTGACATGCAATACATAATTAACTTTACTAGTACTGACAGTTAACTTTTATCTCCAATTTATCTCCAACTTACACTGATGTGTCTCAAAATTCTAAGTCATCAAGAATATTTGGACATTTGGAACTGGGCTAGGACACATTGATTTTTGTCCATTAACTTTCCACTTTAAAGCCCATCTTAAGGCATAATGAAAAGGAAAGAAAAAACATATAGCTCAAGAAGGATCTTTCTCTGCTTGAACTTACCTTGTTTCTCTCTTGAAAAAATGATTTATGTTGAAATAATAGGACTTTAATCTCATGCATCAGCCTTGAACATCCAGTATTTAACTTCTGTCTCAGAAAGGGAAACTATCTCTATATTCATTCCTGTCATTGCATTACGTATGTGCTCTGTCAATCTTGATTTGTTCACAAAAGGACAGTTTTCGCAATCGGACCAAGCCCAGAGTTATATAATTCCTAAAATTCCAGCAAAGCAGAATCTGTAGATTGACATAAATTGGCACAACACAGATGTCACTTGATTCACCTAAAAAAAAAGGGACCCACTGATAATGGCTGAGGAGTTACTTAAAGACAACACAATATCTATGTGGCCCCAAATGATCTCCAGACAGAAATAACACAGGCCATGGGGGAGTCATATTGAAAACAAGTGTTTTGGGAACTATAGGATAAATATCACAGTGAACTTGAAGAACCTGTTATGGCAAAAGCTAAGGGAAATAATACTTTTGAAATTAAGTTACAGGCATGTGGAGATGCTTTTGTCAAAAAGAAAAAAAAAGAAATTTCATTTTATCTTTCCTCTCCCTGTATAAGACAATCTAAGAGGTGTGAGACAGAGAGCAGAAAATATTATCCACAAATATAAACATAGATATGTGTATGTAGGGTTTCCAAAGATAAACTTCCTGATACTCGATAATACAATTATGGGATAAATGGTGTTCAATTCTCAGAAATGGGTGCCCCAGCTTCTCCCATTGCTTACTCTGTACAACCAAATTCTGCATTTTCTGAAGTAATTTTTCTTAAGACTGGAACCACCTTCCTGAATAAGTTGCCCATCAGAATTCCATAGCAGTTTGTTCCTGAACAGAGGTGAACCAATTCTGCAGGCATGAAATACTTAAAGAGGTTGCCTATTTTAGTTTCGGAAGGGTCATATTAAGGCTGATATTGCGATCACCATACATTTCTCCATACCGCTTCCTGCTATTGTCACAAAGCTCACTGTGGAGTGGCAAATAAATCAGGGGCAACTGTAAGGCATATTTTCTTCTTTCAAAAGACATAAAGCACTCTATTTTCTTGTAGGAGAAATGGCTGTTTGGTAGACATCTGAAAAGTGATGTCTACCAAAACATACAATAGCTAGGAAACTATTGTCAAAACAAAAATAGGAAAGCATCAGGTTTACTTGTATTAGGAACAGTAGTTGACAGGAGGGCACTAGCTTTATTTTTAAAACAGGCAGATTCTGCCATTCTTTCGAAAACTGAAAAAAGTTGTAATATTTTCTAAAAGCCACATTACTTTTTTTCCAAGGGTAACAATACAAGATTGGGAACTCTTCATTTTCCAAACAACCAAAGATACCAGCAGTAAGCCCCACATTCTGTGAATGGAGTGTATTTTCTCTTTCTTGGGTACAAAGTGTAACAGTTTCCATGAGAGGCTCTGACACATCAGAGGCAATTGTGTTTATATTATGTACTATTAGGTTCCTCAATAGCAGAATTATATAGAAATAGTTCTCAACTTATGACTGATCATTTTTGGATCATTCAGATCATTCATGTTTGGAGTAACCTCATGCTTTTTCGCCAATAAAGAACTTCTGGCTATCATAAAATGTTGCAGTGCTCCCTTCCCCCCAGACAGTCACATGACTGTATTTGAGTGCTTGGCAACTGGCTCATATTTACAAACAGCTGCATATCCCACAGTCACATGTCTGTGATTTGTGAGATTTTTTTTGCTGGTTTACGGGGTTTTTTTTTTGCCAATTTCTAGCAAAAAAATGCCCACTCGGGAGAATGAATTTATTTCATAATTCCCTTAACCATGATTCCCTTAACCATGTAACTTGTACTTACAACTGCCTGATTCACTTAGTAACCAGTGTAAAAACAGTCACAAAACCAGGCCCAGTCATATGGATGCCTCAATTTATGAGCGCCTCAACTTACTACTGAAATTCCGTTCCCAAATACGGTTGTAATTCAAGGATTACCTGTCTTAGAAACAAAAACATGCTGGTAGTAGTTTCAATGCATTTGTAATATAAGGGAATGTGGAAGGAAAGTAGATGTTGTTTGGAAACACGTTAGAGAAATATTTCAATACACCCCATCCCTTTAGATTTATATCATATGTCAAAGAGAGAGACTCCAGTTTGGACCTCACTGCCAAGTTTGAAATAACCTTGGATTAAGAAGGAACAGAAAAAGAACATTAGATTATTTCCCTTTTCAATCCTTTAAACACCCATGGCATGCTGTGAGGAACAGATCTAGCATTCTAGCCCTTGGCCAAAAAAAGTAATTTTTTCCTTTCAGTGCCTTAGCAAAGAACCAGAAGTCACTGAGAACACCCCACAACAGCAGTAGACCAGGAACATGAATCAAATTCCCACCAGCAGCAACGTATATTTTGTGACGGGCAACACAAGGAACCAACTGTTTGAAAAAGATGGGAAGTCTTTGAAACTCTTTCTGCGTGACTTTGTTTGAAAAGTAGGACACGCTCCAATGCAGCAACATCCATGTAGTATTTCACCACGGGAACAAATATTATGGTACGGCCTTGGTTGAACGTGCTGAACATGAAACTGTCTTTCAAGGGTTGTTCAGAAACTTCATCTTTTCCCAAAAGCAACAGCCTGGTTTTTAATAAGGATTCATTCTTGAGAACATTCTGTACCTTTGCAAGCAGCGATGTTCTAAGATTAAGTTTTTCCCCAGCTCAACTGAGAGTGATGATACCACTTTTATGAAAACCTGGAATTAACACCATACTCTGAAATTCTCCTCTGGAAGCAGCTCTCAGTAGACGGCAAATAAGAGTTACACCATAGCAGAACCAAAACAATTCACTTATCACTGCCCCCAAAATAGTGCAGAGAATCCCACTTTTATTTTCTATCTACAACTGCTTATTCTAATCATATGGCAATGCTAATTATTGAGCTGAGTGGCCCCCTGTATTTTCTATTGCATCAGTTTTGGCTATTTAAAAAAAGTACTGTTTTTATATCATCCCTCTATTACTAGCACTTAGTTTACTACAATCAATAACTTAGTACATCTGTCATCTGAGATATACAGGTAGTCCTTGATCTATGACTGGTTGCTTAGCAACTTTCAAAGTTGCCACCTGCACCATCTGTCAGGCGATTAAATGCTCAGCAACCGGCCAGCATTTACAGATGATTCCAGCGTCCAACAATTAGGTGGCCACAATTTCTTTTCTTTTCTTTTCTTTTTTTTACTGGAAATCGATATTTATTTCCAGTTTCTGACCTCCCCAAAAAAGCCTTCTGTGGACAATGGATTTGCTTAATGACCATGATGTTTGCTTAACAACAAAGGTTGCAAAAAACATTATAAAATTAGGTGCACTCCTGTGGTGACCTACTTAACACTGCTGGCATGCCTTACAAACATAATTCAATTATGGTTGTAAATCAAGGACCACCTATATTATCAAACAGGGTGTATGGGGTCTTCAGAAAGGGGTAGCACTTCTGATGTAAGGGCCTGTCATGTCCTTTTAGGGCAGCTCATTTTAGGGCAGCTTTTAGGGCAGCTCGACCACCTTTGGTCCCCACCTGTCACTCAGCCCTCACCTGTGGCTCTTAGTAGCTGTAGCATGCGCAGTGGCCACACCAGTGGTGGGTTGTCCCCAGTTCAGACCGGTTCACAAGAACCGGTAGTAATCCACCCCCTTGGATGTCATCATTGGTGATCTGCGCATGCGCAGAAGCAAGCACGCATGTGAGCGAAGCAAGCACGCGTGCATGATCCCGTTGCGAACTGGTAGTAAAGTAAGTAAAACCCACCCCTGGGCCACACCCCGGGTAACAGCTTCAATAGACTGGCCAAACCAGGTTGAGATTAGCCATTGGGTGATTGACCTTTTGTGAGATAGGGACTTTTCTATCCCGAGCATGTAAGACAGATTCCGGTGGACTGAGCGGATGAAACCTACTAAAATAGGACAACGGTCATGAAGGCCTGCACAAGTGATGTGGTACGCTAAGAGCACAGCAAGACACAAAAGATGCCCTGGTCAACCACTGCACCCAGCCCATCTCCCACTGTCTCAACTCTTGCCCTGCTATTGGAGCAAGATGGAATCTGGGAAGAGAGAGTGAGGCTGACTATGCGCACCTCTCCCTCACTTTTATCCAATTCACCCGCAACTCTTGACATCTCCCAATTCCCATGAATCTTCAAAGTCCTGTGGCGATGGGCGAGCAACAAAGCAGCAGGTGTGGATACATTGGGAGCTGTAGCCACGGACCTGCACACAGGTGTCGTCTTCTCGCTGACCAAAGCAACAGCTGGATTTGGCGTCTACCTGGGTGACTCTTTAGGACCGCACTGCTCACCTCCATAGTAAAAAGAAGGGGCTACAAAAGGTGCCCTAAACATCGTTGCGTCATAGAACCCTGGCCTATACTTCCATACTTTCAGCCATTTGCAATAAAAGAAAAATATGATTACTGTTAAAAAATCCAGAAAGGAAGATAATATTTTAATTATAGGTCAATGTGAACTCTAAATTAATTTTCAATGTGCATACACTTAAAATGAAATCTCCAAAACTTTACTACACTGCTCATGCTAAATGAGTGATAATTGTTGTATCTAATATTATTTCACCCGCAATTGCTAGAACTCATTAAATATGGGGCCAAAAGATTTTGATGCAGTAAGAATTACTACAGGACAATTTTGCAATTTATGTTTGCTGTTATCCAGTTTTAATTTACAGCAATTTATAGATTTCACTTACAGCAGCTCATAACAGGGGAACAAAGTAATGCTCCCCAGAGAAGAAAAGATCTATATTTGTACCAGCTAGGAAAACCAACTTCCTTTTTCTCTTTTAAAACCTTAAAGAAAAAAAAAAGTTCTCATTTATATATAATTTGTCTTTTCTTCCCTTTCCCCAGCCTCTGTATTTATGTTTCAACCAGTCAATGCAACTTTTAACCAGTCTAGCATATTGAATGCCAGGCTCTGGCTAGGAATAACCCCCTAGAGCAAATACATTCCAGGCTGACTCCAGACAAAGTCATGCTTAGTGTGTATTGATTTAAGTCCATGGGAAAAGTTAATCATCACTAAAGTCCCACTGGTTTCATTGGCTCTAACTTTAAGCATCACTTGGCCTGAATTCAACCTATTGTTTGTAATGCAGTGCTATAATTTTTTTTTAAATGTATAGCATTTTTTTTCCCCTCAGAGTCACAGGGCACTTTTTCTGGGGTAAAATTCACTGGACATTTATTAATTTTGAAGTTCAAACCTCTTTGAAAGTAAAGCTACATAAAATCTGATGAAATATATATTTCACTTTGCAATTTTCATCTTCTTTGTTCCTGACTAGAAAGTCATAGTTAATTTACAGCTGACATGCTATCCCTAACCGTAGTTGATAATCCAAGAAAATCTGAAAAATGGTCTTATCTTAACAAGAATTTGGGGTGGGAGGAGGTATAAGCTCCCTTTTATATATTCTCATGTTGCAGTCAAATATTTTATCTTCTTAAGGTTTCCTTCAAGAGATAAACCCATCCCTGTGAAAGTGACTGCATTTTAGGAATACAGAATACAGAAAAGAGCCTATTGTTCACTTTCTTCATCTACAGGTCGTCCATGATTTATGACAAAAATTGGGAATCATAAGGATACACTGGTATCCTTACCATTTATATTGACTGTTTCCTAATATGATTTGATTGCTTATTTGACTATTATTAAGTGTTGTACCTTATGATTCTTGATGGACGTATCTTGTCTCTTTATGTACACTGAGAACATATGCACCAAAGTCAAATTCCTTGGCCAATAAAGAATTCTATTGAGTATTAAGCAAAGTGGAAATCAAGGAACTCATCATGTGACCAGATCCAATTTTATGACCATTTTTACCATGTTGTTAAGCAAAACAGGCTTACCCTGGTGACTTTGCTTATTGGAAGTTGGCTAGGAAAATAGCAAATGGTGATCATGTAGCCACAAAATGCTGCAGTTGGTCGTAAACATGATCCCATGGCTGTGGAGTAGTGCAAGAATTGCAACTTCAAGGTCAGATCATTTTCTCAGTGCCATTGTAATTCCAAAACATCATTAAATGAATAGTTCTCAGTAAGCACATACCTATACTTCTATCTGAACCAAATTCAGACATGAATGAAGGCGAATATATATGTCCTGGGATAATGTTGCAAGATCCAAATTGGGTCGATGACTGGACAAGAGATTTTGTCTTCCAAGTTTTCAGATTTGTACTGGAGCCCATCTTCAGGGAACTTATCTCCAGCTAGAGGGAAGTTCCCTGAAGATGGGCTCCAGCATGAGTCCGAAAGCTCGGAAGACAAAACTTCTGGTCTCAGTGACTAACCCAGATTGGTTCCTACAAATTCAGATAGCTTTTTCCTGACAGTAGAGGTGGTGTATGTTGTGTTTGCTGATGTTTGCTGATGTATGGAATCATGTGCCCCAGATTTTCTCCTCCTCAGACAAAAGCTGAGCAATTGTCTGTGTTTAATTGGACTAATGAAAAACTATCACACATCCATTTTCTTTGGTCCACAAAGAAAATGGGATGTAGGTATATTTTTCATATACTTACACCCCATTATTATTCCACATGAAAATAATGTAATGATACTTTGAATTTATTGCCAAGATAACAGTATAACCTTTGCTCTTCATTTTTATCCTGGGTAATGATCCTGCTCAGGGCAAGTATGCTTCTTATTAATGCCAACCTTGCTATATTTCATTATAACATTTCACTGATTTGGATGACTAGAAAAGTGTTTTAGGAAGGTTATATTCCATCTCTCCATGCACAAATGTTGGTTCCATCTCTGAGACAGAGAACCAGAATGGTAAAATAATGATTGTACCAGCTTAATGTTTAGAATGGGTTATGCTAAGAGATACCTAATTTTCTATATCAGCTACCCTCATTGAAAAGCATATTTATTTTATTTAATTTAGTATCACATTTGGACCCAACAGAAGGAAGTAGAAACTAATCACTAACCAAAACTAATGAAAGCATTTTTCCTTTACCTTTGATGTGAAGTTTATATTTGCTTAGAATAGGAAGTGTTAGGTATATAAAAGCTAACATTTCATATGATTCCATTCCTATGAAAAGGAACATCTAAATATTTATGTAGCAATAATTTATCACAGGCTTCCCTAAAATTCGAGACAAGATTAATCTGGTTGTTGCAAGACTGAGATGAAAACCCGGAGACTTTCCTAAACACAGCTAAAGATAGTCCACAAAGCAGAATTTCCACATAAAATGAGGATTAGGGATTTATCTCATGTTAAAAAAAATGTTGCTTGATTATGACACTTAATTTTGCAGAATGGAATATGAGTAAGATACACAACAAGAATAAATACTTCATAAAGAGGGAAAACCCCAAAAAAGGATGTGTTAAATTTTTGCTTGCACTGATGCAAAAGGAACTTGTAATTACCAAATATTCTGTATTCTATGGGATAGATGAAACAATACAACTATAGTTGCAAAACATTTTAATACCACACTTTCCTTATTTCAGGTCAACTGTGGACACTGCTCCCCTTTTAAATGGAAATTTCAGTACCTGGTTTGATTCTAACTTGTAGTCTTTAATATCTAATGATAATTTACCCTCAAACTGTAGTACATCCTACTGATTTGTGCAATGTATTTTCTATGAAGCCATACTTGAGAAGTTTCTTTGTCATGGATGACATTAAACTAGAATAACTCCCATATTTTGATTTTGTTTCCTGTTTTTCCTCTTTTTTTTCACTTCCTGACAGCATCAATGTAATTTTCTTTGCAATAATATGAAGCGATTTCCCATGTTTTATTTCATTTTTTTCCTAGTCTAGTTCCTCGGTTTTTCTAGTGGGGTCTCATTCATGTACTGATCAGCTCTGACCTGCTTAGCTTTTTCTAGATGCCTCGGGAAGAAGAAGAGGGGGGAGGAGGGGAAAGAAAAGAAGCAGTAATAATAGTATTATAAGTTGAAATAGAAGAATCCCCATGAGAGAAGGAAAATAAAAACAAATACATTGCATTATGACATTTGCGTAAAATGTGAAGATGGATAAGGATCAGACTCATAGATGGTACATGATCTATTTTGCAGAATAGATATTTTCCACTTTTTTTCTTCTGTTCAATTGTGCCCAATTCTCAGACGCTGCCTAGGCAAGTCCCTGCAGTTTTCTTGGCAAGATTTTTCAGAAATGGTTTGACACTGCCTCCTTCATAGGGCTGAGACAAAGTGATTGGACTAAGTCACCCAGATGGCTTTGTACCTAAGCGGGGGAGGGCTAGAACACACGGACTCATGGTTTCTAGTCTGATGTCTTAAGTGCTACACCAAACTGGCTGTCTACTTTGCCATTTTATTTAACACCAAAACTGTCCCACACATTAATAGTAGTGTGAAGAGATATGCAGATGTTGTTCCTTTTCTGCAGTGTTTCTTGGACTGTAAGACACTGTATGTTCACCTAGTTTTTCAAGAGAGCTATAAATCTGTGAAATTGAGAGATATTTCCAATGTTGAAAAATATAAAATCCATGTACTGTCATTAATGTTGTATTTATCATGGGGGAGGTGTGATAGGGCAGGGGAGGCCCAAGTGTGTGAGACCCAGCAAAGCAGGAAGCGGGTCCAAGGACTATGGGGACCCAGCCAGATGAGAGGTAAGCCCAAAGGATTCAATGATGTGGGATGGGGGAACGATGCCTATCGTTCCCCCAAGATGGCAGTGTCCCTGTGGTCAATCGTAAGAGTACATGGATTGCCAAGCACCCAAAATGTGATCACGTGACCATGGGAGCAATGCAACAGCTATAACTTTGGTCCAGTTCATAAGGCCCTTCATTCACTGCTGTCATAATTTCAAAGGGTTGCTGAATGAATGACTACTTGTATACTGTACATACAGTGCAAACCTTTGAAGCAATGTGCTTCAAACATGAGGGAGCACATACAAAGCTTTTTTTTCCCCTACTCTATATAGCAACCATATATTTTTCCAAATGCATGTTGCTGTTTTGGAAATAAGTCTCCCCATAAGCATGCACAGCACTTTGCTATGCTGAAATCTAGGAAAAGAAGCATATGCTTTAATGATTCACAAGTACTGTTTCGTATGTACTCCCTCATGTATAAAAAAATTTGCTAAAAGGTTTTGCATGATCCTACCTGCAACTTCTTCCATCACTTTGATGTGCTAATCCTTCATTAATTTACCTGCCTTGCAGCAAACAGAACTTCTGTTTCCCCATTTTTTGTAATGGGGAAGTGGTGAAATCTTTTAACTTTCCAGGGAAAAACAAAAATTGCCTCTGTGCCTGCAAAAAGCTGAGATGATTACAGATGAACTGTGAACTCAAGGAGAAAGGAAAGAAAGGAATTAAAAGATTCTGAAGTTTTTAAGCTCTGTCCATTATGGTGTAAAACTCTATGAAAACATTCCTAAATTCTTTTTAACCAGTTATTTCAAGCTCTTTTTCATTTGCTTAGAACTTCTGAACTATAAGTTTGCTCTCCCCAGGAGTTATCCTCTCAAAAATGATTTGTATTTTTTGTTTAAGAACATCCAAATTATTTGGTCACTTGAGAACTGAAAAGGAAATACATAAAATTTAAGCACTAAATATTTCCAGGTCTGACTCTAAACAGGAAATCAGTAAAATGTCACATAATTATTATGGCTGTTTTAGGTGCAGCAGATTTAGCTAAGCTTGATTTATGCTGAATATTTTCATAATTTCATAACTACTTGCATATTTACATGCATAGCAACCCAGAAAATGTTAACATTCAATTCTTAGACATCCAAATGCAAGATACAAAACAAATAAAGTCTTCCTTGAATGGAGTTTGACTCCCAATGGCTGTATGGATATGGCCAGTCAGTTTTCTTAGCAATAGCAATAGCACCTAGACTTATATACCCCTTTACAGCCCTCTCTAAGCGATGTTACAGAGTCAACATATTGCCCCCAACAATTTGGATCCTCATTTTACTCCGAAGGATGGAAGGCTGATTCAACTTTGAGCCTGGTGGGATTTGAATTGCCAAATTGCAGGCAGCTGGCAGTCAGCAGAAGTAGCCTGCAGTACCCCATTCTAACCACTGCGCCACCGAGGAAATTGGAATATATGGAAATTGTTTGCCACTGCCTTCTTCTGGAATCCTTTTCTCATTTCTCAGCTTGGACTTTTTCACAGCCTTGCATTTACGTTCTAAAGGGATCTGGTCCTGCTTAGCTTTTCAACCAAAGTTGGCTAGATGTTACCACCTGCTATGATGCAGAATGCAGGTAGTCATCAATTTACAACCATTTATTTAGTCATTCTTCAAAATTAGAGCTGGACTGATAAAAGTGATTGAGAGCTTATTCTCGCAGCATCCTCACAGTCATGTGATCAAAATTCCGGCACTTAGCAACCGACATGCATTTATGACAATTGCAGCATTCTGGTGTGTGTGTGTGTGTGTGGTTTGGGTTATGTGATTACCATTTGAGACATTCCCCACGAATGTCCGACAAGCAAAGTTAATGGGGGAAGCAGGATTCACTTAACCACATGATTCACTTAACAACTGCAGCAATTTGCAAAAATGGTTGTAAAATGGGGGCGATTCACTTAACAACCACCTTACTTAGCAGCCGAAACTCTAACGTCAATTGTGGTAGTAGGTTAAGGACTACCTGTAAGTAACTCATCCAAATATGATTCATTTTCTTGTTGAATTAACTGGTTAAAAATGTTGACAACTATGAGTACATAAATTTTATTATCATTTGCTGTGCAATTGATATATTTGGCCTTTCAAGGATGAGTGAGAAATCTAAAAAGGAATTTTTAAAGAAATTTAAAAATTCAAAATATGAGCCTCTTTGGGATAAGCTGCTCCACTGGAGTCAGGTCTGTTCAAAATGGCTTTCAGTATAGTTGCTTTGTTCTTTCATTCTTATTGTCTACATTCAATTCCTAATGCCAGTAAAAACCCTTCAGTTTTGGGAGGAAACAAAGTAAGACCTACAAAATTCACCAGTTTGAGAATGGAATATTTTGCAGAACTGCAGACTGTACTGAATCTCTTCTGGTATGTACCACTCCGGCAGGCAGTTTTTAAAAATTTCCAGAAGTAAATCCTCTGAATCAGAAGAGGTTCAGAATGTCCCATACCTAGAGTTTTGGCAAGAATCCTAGTCAGATACCCAAGGGCAGCTCAAACAATTTCTGGTTTACTTCTGGAAACTAGTAAACTGACTGCTAGAATGGCATGGTCCAGGAGAAGTTTAGCACAAATCAAGATGAAAAATAGAACATTTTCAAAACATTCTGTCCCAAAATTGTACAGAGAATGTCTGGTAAGAGAACAGAGGATATCACTTTCTTTGGCAAAAAAAGAGAGTTGAGATAAATGATTTTATTCTGGGAATAATATGAGAAGACATTGGAAATCTAGAGAAAGGCAGATAATCAGGTTGTCTACAATGACCAGCCAAGAAGCACAGTAATTTTATGGATTGTACAAGAAGGTGTTTGGCTACTCTTCATACTGTTAAGTTATGTTTTCTCTACCTTCGATATTAGAGGAATGGAGGAGGGTTTTCTAAAAAAATAAAACTAGTGTGTAAATGAAGCTTACCATTGGTGAAGGTGTTCACATAATATCTTCGCCCCTGAGGAGACATATAACTTTGCCAGCCAGGTGGAAGATGACCATTTTGAGAATCTTCTCCAACTTGAGGAATGACCTTCCTAGGTTTCTGTTGAAATAACGACAGAAAAAGCAATATTTTTCAGAGAATCTTCAAAAGAGTTTATAGAAGAGGTTATAAAATGAAATTCAAACACACCCTTAAAATTTCCTGGGAACAGAATATAGCAGTTTGAACACTCAATACTTTTTAGATTCCAAACATCCCAATTATCTTACCATCTGCAGCTTGGGAAATCTATTCAGGACTTTCATAAAAGAAACATTCCAAGGGAACAGGGAAGATAATGGAATGTTGTAGAACCTGTACTGTAGCAAGTCAACAATATTATTGCTTATGGTGGTTGGAAAAGAAACATACTTCATGCCCTGCCTGAAAGGCAAATTCATACATTGTCAATGTTTATACTACCCTTGTGCACCAACAATGTTGGTAAAATCCACCAACTGGATGAGTTTTAGCAACTAAATGCTGCCCCTATAAAACCATTCTGCAGAACTCAGGGACCAACAGTTATATAAATATTTTGCTGATGACATTCATCCTAAACTGTTCCTAAAACAACAACACAAGTACCATCTTGCAGATTCACAATTTAAAGCAAGTGAAGCTCAAGATTGTCACTTTGCTTCTATCCACCTAATGCTTTAGGATCAGGAATCTACTCAAGCTTCTCAAAGCATATTGCTACATTCTCAAGACATAATTCACCATATATTGTCCAACAGAGACTTCTGCTGTCATTGAAATATACAAACATTGAGATATAGATGGCAGATTTGAGAAAGGAAGAGGCAGGAAATGTTGGAAGAAATAGGATGTGAACCCAGTTGCATCAGAAGCAAGAGAATCTGTGGGGATAGCAAAGCACTTGAACCTATAAGATTATATCCAATTATATTCAGTCAACAGAAGAATTGATGTAGCTGATGTGTCAAGTTACATTTCTTCCTGCAGCTTCCTGAACAACCAAATCTGCTCTGCAGTCAGAGGTGGGAACAGTGGGATTATCCAGGCCAGAAAGGTATGCAGTATACTGCATTAGAGAAGATAGCAAGGACAACTCTCATGGCAGAAGCAGACTTCTACTCAAGCTAATGCCACATTGTGTCCCAGTACCAAAGCACTGCGAAAATCATCATCTGTGTGACAAAAGAAGAAATACAATTAGGTGATCCAATACATACAAGTGGAGCCAACAGCCTTTTTTCAAATCCACAATCATAATTCCTATTATTGCAATTATACCGCACCCGGTAACAAGGGGACAAAGTGCCATGCAAAAGAAAGCAGCCTATGGATTCTCTTACCAGGCTGCATGGAATGGGGTGGAGAGAACAAACCAATTAGACTTCCAGCTCATCATCTTACAACATCCCTATGCAACTGCAGTGGAAGAAACAAGAAGTTGCAAAGCAGAAACATGGCTGGGCATTGCTCCAAGTTGATTACAAGCAGCTGTGCATTAATAGCTTTTGGCTGTGTCCATTACAGCTGGGAGACTTGGGGCCAGCTCTTCTCTGACCAGCTACAGTACTACTCCGGCTCCAGGAGTGGGCTGCAGGGAAAGAAAGGCATAATACTAAGGCCCTTAAGTCTCATTATCACAGTAGCTTAACAGTATTACTCATTAGAATGGTATGTGCTGCACATGACTCAGTTCTGCTCCTATGCACAATACTGTTGTTCATTACCAGGTGTTCAAGACTCCATATAAGTCAGGCATTCATGAAAGATTCCACTAGGTCACCACGGCCACGGATATATTCCACTGTCTTAGGGCTTCCCTGGTGGAAGTAGGATCTCTTCTTTCCCATAAGCAGAACCCACCTTTGGAATCTGAACTCCTGGCAACGATTTGGTTTCTTTACTTCAACTGGAATGTGCTAATGCTATAGGTTCATGCTCATTTCATAAACAGATTGGCAGAACTGAAGCAGGTAGAACAGGTATATGGGATGTTCTTGAAGAATGAGCCACAATGAAGAATTTCAAGACTTTCCACCAGTGAGGATAGAGAGAAACAGAGATTAAAATTTCGATTTTAATAAAGTTCATTAGCTTCTGTTTTCATTTTACATCTATGGATTGGTCTTACTTAGTAAACTAAATGACTGCCTCTTCTAACTACCTCTAACACATAAGAAACTTTACAAGTAAAATATTTGGTCCATCCGGCTCAGCATTGCATACAGTACATTGACTAGCAATTGCTCCCCCAGGATACATTGGATACATACCTTACATTCTGTGCTAAGGTCACTTCAACATTATTACTATTTTAATTTCTCCAAACCTCAGAAACATTTTGAAGGTGATCAGACTTCAGTGGAAAGAGCAGGCAGGCAAGAAGCAATGAAAACAAGGGGAATTTGACAAAATAATTATCTGCTTATTTTGCTTGAGATATTGAAGGGGACTTGCAGAGCTCTAAAGCTACCATTTTCCTTTAAGGACACAAAACTTGGGAGCTGGGAAGAAGGGTGAGAAAGAATTCCTTCATTTAAAAAGTTCCTTTCAAATGAAGCCACTCTACCTCAAAGAAACAACCCCACCTAGTTTCATGGTGGTTTCAACTATACAAGGCTGAGTCAAAAATGCTGTAAATCAGGTCAGCCACATTCCAACATTGCTGGTATTGTGGGAATATACAGGTCCAGGGTAGCCTGCAACCTGTCACAGAAGACCCGTGTGGAAATTCCATAACAAACTCTTCAGTTTTAACTTCAATGTAGCTGCTGGACACTCTTCCATGCACACAATATACACAACATTGTTTTGGAAGACAGAATTTGTTTTCTCTTTCCCTAGCCAAATAGCAACAGAAAGGAAATATTGACTGTTGGTCAGTACTTTTCCTTCCAAAGTAAAGGAAAAGAATGCATGGGTAGAGTGGAGGATGGGCAGAGAGGGAAGAGAGTATAAAATGAATTTGTGATTCTACCTCACTGCCATTTTTACAGGG
This sequence comes from Pantherophis guttatus, assembly GCF_059756535.1. Classification (NCBI taxonomy): domain Eukaryota; kingdom Metazoa; phylum Chordata; class Lepidosauria; order Squamata; family Colubridae; genus Pantherophis; species Pantherophis guttatus. Next base: position 166,797,463 of record NC_142064.1, read on the forward strand.
AAACTCTGAATTTAGGTAAATTTGATTGGGTATTAAACCAAAAGCAAGGCTTTTGAGTATTCAGTTCATTCAAATAGTTACTAATCATTGGGTGAGAGGCTTTATGTTGATAAGCAAGGTTCTTGGAAGATGACATGCCAATGTTATGTGAGTGCTCTAGCTGCCTCTTGTTTTCCACATATTTTCAACTGGTTTTAACTTCTGTAGCAATTTGGCACTGAGTTACTTGATGGAATACTTGTATCTTCAGGAACTGTTTGGAAACTTGCCTGTAGACCTTATATACGCATTACACAAGGAGAAACTTTTCATGTACAGACTTCTCCCTCGAGAAATGTATTTAGCATTGTTGTTGCTATTGTTGTTACTATCGTTAATGCCTAAAGATGATTCTCTAAAGACTTATTTTTGGCTTAATTATTGTTCTTGATCTATTTTGGAATATTATCTGACTAATTTTAGGCTAATGCTTCACTATATTTTATACTGCTTCTCAGCTTTCAAGGATTATTATAAAGATTTGTGGCTATAGTTACTGTTTTGGTTGTTATTGTACTATTAATTTTTAAATGATGGGCTACTGTGAAAGAACTCTCATATTAAAATGTCTGTAATAAATATTCACATAGAAATGTTCCTTAAGATGAGAGCCAGTTTAGTTTAGTGGTTAAAATGCTGAACTAGAAACTGAGAGACTGTGAATTCCAGTCCTCTTTCTGGCACAGAAACTTGGATGACTTTGGACCACCTGTTCCCTGTCTCCCTCAGCCCAACCCACCTCAAAGGGTTATTGTTTGGGAGGAGGGTGCATCATGTATGCCACCATCAATTATATAAAGAACCAAAGATATAAATCAAATAAATACACACTGGAGGGGGTGAGGATTGCAGAGGAATATTCAGGTTTATGGCACTATAACAATTTGACATTAAGCAAACTCTTTGAGTTGATAAGAAGAGCCCACTCCCCATTCCCTAAAGTCCTTAATTAAATCTCTGGGATTTATTGACAACTGGAAGAATTAGGCTTTCTTTCCTGAAACCAAGCAGGTGGGATAGTACAGAACACTTAATAGAGGACCCTTAAGTCCTCTTCCAGTGGCCAGTCGGAGGAAAACGAACAATAATGCTGAGTTTGGAACCTCTTGTGATAAGGTCATCATTCCATCCATATTCTAGAATCCCAGCAGTGTATTTGCAAGCAGTCACAGCTGCATGACAATCTATAACTGTAAAATCAAGTCTAATAAAGCTACCGCACTGTCCAGTTAGAATCATGAAAATAAATCTGTGTACTTATTCAGTAATTGCAATTTTGCACCGTCTCTTAGCACCCATCTGTGTACATCTGTCCATGCAAAAAAGTGAACAATTTAGCTTTCTGCAGAAAGACCCATTTCTACACATATCCAATCTGTGCATATGCTGCTTTCCATAACAGCATCATGTGGGGCTGCTATTTTTTGCCAAGAAATTAAACTATACATCAGCCAGCTTGAAGAAAATAATTGGTGTTCCAAAGAGGGCTATAGAAGCAGCAGTGTAGAACTTAAAAAAACAAACTTGTGAACGGTTTCTGTTTCAAGCAGAATCCAGGCAAATACACAACACATGTACTGTTGAACTTTTAGAAGATGCTCAGCTGTTGACAAAAACAGACTGTTACTGCAAGTCTCTTTCTTCTATTCAAGTGTACAAGAAGATATCATCTCACAAGATGAAGAGAAGAACAATCTTCAGTACAACAATGGCATGTTATACACTACTTTTTTAAAAAATTACAACTATGGGGGAAAAATATAGGGCTGTTGCTTATATGGTTTCTCTTTAAAAAGTTATTCTTCAATGAACATAATCAGTCAATCCTAAAAATGTAGCCCAGATGTTTCTGGACTCAAATGAGCCTGGGAATTACTCTTATCTACAAGATTTATTTACTACTCATTATGTGGATCCTAGCTGAGGTTATCCAGCAGTATTGGTGAAGTATTGGAAATGTACATATATGCTTTATTTACCTCTGAAAACATGTTCCAAGATTAAAACATTGAGACTTCTTATCCTGAATTTAAAAACAACTTTGGATGATATAATGATTCATTTATCTCTCTTACATACATCAGTGCTTTCATTTAATATGCACCAAGAAAAAAATTCTTTCAAATTAGAGGCAAAAACTGGGAATAGCACATTCCATAGGAATTGATTACAATTCTACTGTGGAATGTTCACATATAACTGCTAAGTTGTTTGTTTGTTTGTTTTGTTTATCACATTTGGAAGCCACCCATCTCCCTCACAGAGCAATTCGGTGCAACTCTCACAGAGAGCTTCTCCAATAGTTCTTGGAAATAGTCTAATTAGGTCATGAGCACAAATCTCTATAAAAAAATACACAGAATGCCTAAGAGTTGAATATCAGGAGAACTCCCTCGTCACCTCTCCCTCAAAATAGCCCTTGAATTGTGCATCAAAGAGGCAGCGAGGTATTTCTCCATTAAGCAATAATGTTTAAAATAAAATGAGAGAACGATGTGTGCCAAACGTATTGTTTATAACAATTGGATATATAAACACTGAGATCCTCACAGTGAGTCCCAGAAGATGAACTGGCTATTGTAAATGCAGCCTGATAATGCCTATTCCTGCACACAGCGCATAACTTCATGAAGAAATGGATTGTAAATCTACTATGTAGAACAGAAAATGAGATTCTTCTGTTGTTTGTAATACAGCCATTTTTTTTTGCACAGTTTTCTGTGTGGAGGTCTAACAGTGTTTCCTCTGTTCTTTGCATATTAGTAGAATTCTGGGGCAGGAGGGGGTTAGGGAGTGGCGTGTGTGGCTATGATATGGGTGTTTTGCATGAACAATGCCGCTATCGCATATTTTAAAAGTCAGTTAGCTTCTTCTGACACAATCTGTTTAAAAAAGATACAGAATATTGCCCTCCCACCATCAATCTCAACCATCAGGATTTCGCTCTAGGAGTCCAAGGACATATTTTGCTTTAATCATACTCAGCAGCTTCCTGCCAACCCACAAATTTGCCCCAATTTGTTATATGTTCCCAAACACAAAGAATTCACTCTCCCACACAATCCCAACATTTTTTTCATCATCATTATTTAGCCAGATCTTTAGCTTGTTTTACAAAGCCTATGTCTACTTCTTTCAGCAATTCTTACGCAGCTCTTTATAACTGTTTAATGGACACTGCACTAAGCCCGCATTAAAGATACTCCTTTAAATGTGCTTTTTCTAACAAGTAATAAAATTAGATGCATCCTGACCCTTCATACAGTGTGGTCTGTTTTAACCAGAACCACTAAATATCTTACAGTGGTGACACTCAGAATTTGATCGAGGTCTTTTGCAATTCCCAAATCCATGCAGAGTCAAAAAACTCAGATGAAAACTGTGTCCAAAAATTTAGTAAGACTAAATTTCAAGCTGAATCATCTTCTATAGACATATCAAATCAAGCATTTCTCAATGTATCAAATTTACCCCTACAGAATGCCATCTTACCAATGGGAGCTTTTGCCAAACCTCTTGTAGAATCTATGATCCAAGCAGAACTGACTGAAACCTTCCCTTCTGTTTGCAAGATGAGGACGGAAATTACCCACTGCCTGTTCTGCTGTCCAGGCACAATTAAACAGCCAATGCCTTATGTGAAAACTCAGAGGAAGAGCAACTACTTAAAGGGATCTCTTTTTATGTGTCAACACATTTCAGCACTTCACTCTGTTCTTTGGAAATCAAAAGGGTGCATTCTAGAGGCTTTCCAGATGGGAAAGCTAGTGGAAGTCTTGCCAATTTTCAAATGTCTGTGTAGGTGATGGAGAGCACAAAGCAAGGGTCTGTATCACTGACCTAGTGCTCCCTATATACAGACAGGCTTTGTCCAGCTTTCCTTGGTCCGGTCCCAGCTTCCTTGGCCTTTTGTATAGCCTGTCTGTCTCCCTACAATCTTTTCCCCTGACTTCATATAAAACCAAGTCTTTGTACTCAGAATAACCCAACTTCCAAACAGTGTTGCGAAATTAAACCTCATCACATGATTCAGTGGGCACTGTAAGAATGCAAGACCTAGCAAATATAGGATGAATTATGTTTGCTTATGCAGTCCTGAAGTGGGCCCTTACCTCCACTATTTTCCAAAAGAGGAAAGGTGAACAAAAATGTTGGCAGCATTGCCTTTTTATACAAGAGAAAGAGAACATCCTGCTTTCTGCCTTCATTGTGAATTGACTTTTTAACGTCAATACATAACCAGTGTTATAACATAGTATAGGTATAGTCCTGCTTAGAATCTTTCAGAGAAACAGTAGCTGTTGACAATAGTCTTGAATTAAAGTGATATGACAGAATGTAAGGATATATTGCAGCACAAGCTTGAATTCCACACTTCTTGGAAAAAAAGTTTGTAGATCTTTTGGCACAGCATTAATTTTTGTGGAAAAATGACTGTCCAATTCCTTAATATATTATATTACAGTGATACTGAAAGTCTGAACTGTCATAAATTGTACTATCAGGAGGATATTGGCAACCTTTTAATTAACTGAAGTGTTTTTAAGGCACAAAAGAGTTGAAAACAAAGGTCTCAAGGATGCTACCAACCTAACAGTCAACATTTGCATAACTTCAGGTATTGATTCAATATGCACAAGATGTACATCATCTTATGCTGGTTACAGTTTCCACATTTCAAAAATTCAGTGTGAACTGTGTCAGAAACCACTATTTTCTTTTCCTGACAAATGTAAACTTCTGTTTTTAACCTCTTGAAAATATTTATCTCTGTTGCCAGCTTTATCATATTGATAGTGTATTTTCCAACTGAGATTTGTTTTGCTTTGCTTTTTTAAAAGACTTTTAAATGGTCATTTTGAAATCAGGAACAGGAATTTAGGAAGGAGAAACAATTCAAACACCTTATAAATCAAATCAATCAACCAATCTTTTTAATTGAAATTTCAAATGTAACATAAGATCCCATTTGATTTGTTTCCCCATAGAGAGTATACTTTAGCATCAATTTATTTAAATGCTATTCATGTCTGGCAGCTCAAAATCAAAAGTACTGTAACTTTCTACGACAAAAAAAGAAGAGAGAGAGAGAGAAAGCCTCCAGAGCTATCTTATACATCTGTACCTAGTGTTAATCATTAATTTGGGAAGAGAAATTGCCTTATCACTGAACATTCCACCAACTATTTGAAATATCCTGTTCAAAAAAAGGATGTTTTTGGTGCTTTTTAAAATATTCTGATGCTTTTTATATTTTTCCTTTTATTTTTATTCATCCACATTAAAAACAAGAAAAAAAACCTCCATGAAGTCTATACTCTCAGTGGTTGTGTCATACTTTAATTTTAATAATGATTTTATCGCATATACCCATTAGTATTCTGCTTGGTCAGTAGCAGATAGATACATTTTATAAAATTTTGTTCTATAAAATGAACTAGTCATGACGATGACTAGTGCTGCATATGCTGATTCCTCAGATGAATCTGCCACGGAAATGGCTTCACATGATTTCCTGATTCATCTTGAAAAGGATACCCTTTCACAGTGAAAGTTCAACACTTGCTCAACAAAAAAAAAATACTTCTCATTTACAGGAAACTCCTCATAGAACACAGGGATCCTAAAGAGGAAACATCTGTGTATTCATAAAGGGAATATATTTTGCACTATAAAATGGCTAATCCTAAGAGTTCACTAGTATCCAAGGCCAATTTTGCAAATAACTCTAGATATAGAGAGCTGTGTAGGCAATACAATACTCTAGAACTGTGAAATATTGCTAGCACAAAGCAATGCTTTTTAATAGCCATAGCAGTTAAACGTTTTAATAATTTACGTACTATAATAATTTACATACTATACTTAAGCATTTAGGGGTGGCGTGGTGACTAAGTGGTTAACATGCTGGGCTAGTCGGCTAGAAAGCCAGCAGCCCAGGTTCAAGACCTGAGTTCTACGTGACGGGGTGGGCTACCAGCCTCGCCACAGCTCCTGCCAACTGCAGTTCAAAGCATACAAATGCAAGTAGATAAATAGGTACCACTTTGGTGGGAAGGTTACAGTGTTCTGTGTTGTCATGTTGGCCACATGACTGTGGAAATGTGTATTTGGACAGCACTGGCTCCATGGCTTTGAAACAAGAGATGAGCACTGACCCCTATAGTCAGCAAAGATTAGCAGAGTAAAATCCTTTTTACTTAAACATTTAATTATGAATGCAATAAATATTTGGAAACACTGGAATCATTTGTATGCTGTTCTCTTCCAAGTATCCACTAAATGCCAATTCAGTGTTGCTTCTATCTATAATGAGCAAAATGCTTCTTAACTAAATAGGCATCATCTTATATATATAAAGTATTTATATGTAAATATTTCGTGCTAGTTTCAATTATATCTCATATTTGAAGTGAAGTAATAAAAAATTCTTCACAATCTTATTTTCAATAGAAATCCTTAAAAAAAGAAGCAGCACTAAGCATTATGGAAGAATAAACTTTAAATGGTTAAATATTTCAAGTCATTTTAACTTTATTTACGAAGAAGATATAAAAAATGGAAAATATACACACAGGAAAGGGGAACAGAAGCTCCAACATGTTATACTGACTAGTACAAAAGAGGAAAGTGCTTCATATCACTGGATTTGTTCTACTAAAATGTTACCATTACAACAATTTCTGTTTTATTTTTATGATAACAATTCTGAAAATCAGGAAGGGGAAAGCACTGTTTGACCTTATGGTAGGGCTCAATTTTGAGATTCACCTTGGTGTACAGATGTACATGCAAAGCACATATACATAGACATGTTACTAATCTGTAGAAAAAGAACAAATATAACACATACTATACCAGGCTGACCACTGAAATCTGAAGCATCATGTTCAATTGTTTAAAAAGCTACAAACACAAACCAAAACACAACGCAGACATCTCCCAGCCCTTTATATACCAGATTGTATCATTCACTATAACTAAAGCTTTCAAACAATATGTAACATTTATCTTAATTTTGATGGTGAAGGTTGTCTAAAGACCTTATACTTTAGCCAACATAGTAAAGCCATTAGACTGCAAAAAAAAAAAAGAAAGAAAGAAAGAAAGAAAGAAAAAGAAAAGAAAAGAAAGAAAGAGAGAGAGAAACCAAGATAAATCACTTTAGAATTTTTTTTCCACCTCGGCTGCTTTTCTTCTTTCATATAACCTGTAAGCTGTATAATTCAATTGAAAAACAAATTGAAATCAAAAGGTGCTTCAACAAAGTATTAGTTTAAGGGTGTGCATATTTATGCAAGCATATTACTATATGTTTTTTCCCCCTAAAAAGTTCAGCTTGTCTTTTAAATGAATCATATAACTTATAGGTTATATTAGAGGTGGACAAAATTCTGAAGTGATTTATCTTGGTCTGGTTTTTTATACCTCAAACATTTGGCATTTTAACGAGGTGTGTGTATGTGTGTGTGTGTGTACGCGCGCACACACACTTCACATCCACTGTATCTATCTAATTTGAATCTATCTTTCAATTCAATAAAACAAGGAATTGTTATTCCTTAGGTCCTTCAGTAGAGAAAAACGGCAGGAAGGTGGAACTTGCTCCTGCTCCCACTGATTTGTTGTTGTTGTTGTTGTTGTTCACCTGTGGTCATTCTGTTTCTGTTTAGGTAAAGGAATATCTGTGAAACCATGAACCATTCGGCCATGGGTTGTCTAGTCTAAACTGTGAGTCTTCACTGTAAAAAATACAGTGACTGACAGCTTTAAAGGGGGATTAGACAATTTTATGAAATATATAATTATCAATAACTACCAGGCACACTAAAAATAAATTATGTTCACATTCAGTGTCAGTAATATCTCTAAATACCACTTACTAGGGATCATGAGCAAGGAGATGCTATTATACTCATGTGTTATGGGCTTCCCATAGGGATCTAGGAATAGATGATTGGATTAAATACACTTTAGGTCTGAGCTAAGTGGTTGGTGCTTATTAGCTGCATAAAGCATATTAATATATTTTATTACATGAAGTGCAGCAATTACTGTCTTCCAAAGAATTCTGGCATAAAAAAACCCTAACTTTTTCAATTCTTTGTTTGTAGCACAGTGTGTAATGCAGATAATTTCTGGTTGTTCTTTCAGTGATGCTGAAAATATGCAAGTCAAACTGGGACAAGCTGACCTAAATCCTTTCCATCTCAAAATTTCAGGTACTGAAAATGAGCTGACCAAGATTACAACATATATGCTTTACAGAAAGTTCAACCTTCTGCACCTTCAAGTAGAAAACTACTACAGGGGCAAGAATGAAAAAGAAAAACCAATCAAGTATTGTGAATCCTGGCCTATGGAACCCTGATAGTCCGATTCAATATAAAGCAGCTTATTACTCAGATAACAGAAATGATCAATACTTAAGAGCAGAGATCTTCAAACTTGGCAGCTTTAAGACTTGTGGACTTCAACTCCCAGAATTCTGGGAGTTGAAGTCCACAAGTTTTAAGGCTGCCAAGTTTGAAGACCTCTGACTTAGAGTATGTCTATGACATAGTGTGGCATTTGTCTCATGTTGTAATACAACACATTACAAACAATACATGGACAAGTATGTAAATGTTTTGCTTGTTGACCAAATCCAATAAAAAAAACAATCCAGGAAAAGTCACATGACCCAAGAAATCTCCCCCCCCCAAATAACCAATATTTTGCAGTCTCACATGGGAAGTGAAGAATAATTTTATCACTGTGGTAATGTCCACATCATTCCTCAGCACCCTTAGTTCTCATGTAGCTGAAATTTTAGTTGTTTCTTGCAACTTTATAGAACATTTGGTTTCCATGGCACCAGATATACCATGTGAGATTAAGATTATATTTAGAAACTGGAACAAGGAACATGTGAGCACCCAAATAGATATGCTACTGTTGTTATAGTAACCAACAACTTCTACCTATCAAACTGAGATTTTTTTCCCCTGTTGATAGAATTCCTTGCTGAACAAAGACCGCCCACCTCAGAAATTTTACATTATCAGGAAATAAGCCCAAGCTTCCTTTTATTCCTTAAAGCAATCAATAGAGCTTGAAGCAATGCTATGACTGGATGTCATTCAACAGCTGTACTAGGGTATGTCATGAATTTGATGGTATTATGGTGCCACATGCCCCCTGATGACCTTTCAGGAATTATTCAGCCAGCTGAATGGTTCTGTGCCAATCGTATACCATTCTTCTTATGGATACACTCTTATGATATTGACAAGATAGCTCAATAAAGGGCTTTGTTGCCCTTCTCAATTCTACAAAACAGTCTGTTGTTGTTGTTTTTAGTAATCCTTGAAGGGAATCACAAGGCAACAACCAGGCCAGCTGCAAAACAAAAGCTTTATCTAAGGCTTGCATCACTCTTTCAGAGAGAAAACAATGCAACCTAACAAGGATTATGTCCCAGACTTAATAAACCAGAGATATTCTACTCAGCACATGTCTAGAAATAGTAATTTGTGACTTCTTCAACATCAGGATGGGAATTAAATGTCTATTAAGTCAACTCTTTCTTAATCCAAAGATTTCAAAGACTTTCCTTTATGCTTTTATCCACACTTCCCACGCCCTAACCAATTAGAGATTTAATATATTTACAGTTTCCTTTAGTTATACATCTTTCCAAATAATCATATGTGTGTGAGAGAGTACATCTCCATATGCAAAAGTAATATACTGTATGTTTATCTCTTACCAGTTTTGGCCCAAGTCATTTTATACACTGAAGCAGATGGGAGCCTATTGCAAGATAATACTTTAAAATGACTTGCTAAACATTTCAGACACCGATGTCCAAATTCTACTGATTTAATAATCATTAACAGCCTTTATGGAGCCATCTGAAGCCTTTTGCTTCATCTAATACATAAGGTCTTGTTCTATTTTTTAGTAATTTGCTCTGCCATTGACAAATAGTGCAAAGTTCTTGTGCACTTATAATTACATCTATAAGTGTTTCCTATTTAAACAAGTGTAGGAGGGCCCATTGCTCAATGTTCATGAAGCAGTGTGACAACCTGTTTCTTTAATTTTACCAAATGCAAAGCTCTTCAGGGAGTTGAAGGATGGCAAATAGCTGCACAGTCTTCATGCTGAAACACCATGCTGAAAAAAAATGCATGGGAATATTGCTAAATTACACATAGTCTTTAGTGGCTGTTATAAAAGGAAATAGGCAAAATCAATTTCATAATGAAAGATCAATGGTGTATTTTTTCCCTTTCTGATCTGGATTAGATCTGATGATCAAAAGAATCCTTAGACACCAGAAAGTGGTGAAAAACTCAATTTATTAACCATCCCTTTGAGTTTCAGATTTTTCTTCTTAAAATATACATTAAAATCCTGTATATTTTAACCGAAATAGAAACCTTGGCAGCAGGAAAAGCCACAGAGTATAAGATTCAGCTTTGAACTTATATAAACCAACTTATATAAAGTTCTAGAAAGGATACAAGATTTATTAGGAATATACAGTTCCTTTGAAGTAAAAACATTGCCCCATCTCAAAAAAGAAAAAGAAAAAATAGAAAATATCTAAAATATCTTCTCAAAATAAAATCTCAGTGAGGATCTTCCAATTGTGCAAAACTTTTGTTGTTGTTGTTGTTGTTGTTGTTGTTGTTGTTGTTGTTGTTGTTGTTGTTAGTGCGAAATCATGTCCGACCCATCACGACCCCATGGATATTTATTTATTTATTGGTTCAATTTATATGCCGCCCTTCTCCGGAGACTCAGGAAGATAACGTTCCTCCAGGCCTTCCTGTCCTCTACTATCCTCTGGAGTCCATTTAAGCTCACACCTACTGCTTCAGTGACTCCATCCAGTCACCTCGTTTTCTGTTGTCCCCTTCTTCTTTTGCCCTCAATCTTCCCCAGCATTAGGCTCTTCTCCAGTGAGTCCTTCCTTCTCATTAGGTGGCCAAAGTATTTGAGCTTCGTCTTCAGGATCTGGCCTTCTAAAGAGCAGTCAGGGTTGATCTCGTCTAGGATTGACCGGTTTGATCGCCTTGCAGTCCAAGGGACTCGCAGGAGTCTTCTCCAGCACCATAGTTCAACGGCCTTAATTCTTTGGTGCTCAGTCTTTCTTATGGTCCAACTTTCACAGCCATACATTGTAACTGGGAAAACCATAGCCACGCTTTTGTTGGCAGGGCGATGTCTCTGTTTTTAAGTATGCTGTCTAACTTTGCCATAGCTTTCCTCCCCAGGAGCAAGCATCTTTTAATTTCTTGGCTGCAGTCCCCATCTGCAGTGATCTTGGAGCCCAGGAAAATAAAATCTATCACTACCTCCATTTCTTTCTCATCTATTTGCCAGGAATTGAGAGGGTCCGATGCCATGATCTTAGTTTTCTTAATGTGTGCAAAACTACAAGTATATAAATAAAAAAAAATCTTGAAATTCCACATAGTTGGTCAAACAGTGTCAACTGGCGGCCCCCAGAGGAAGAGCCTTCTCTGTGGGGGCACCTGCTATCTGGAATGAGCTCCCCCCGGAGATACGGAGGATCCCAGATTTACGCACCTTCCGCCGTGCCCTCAAGACCTTTTTATTCCAACAGGCTGGCCTGGCCTAACCTCCCTTTTTTATTGTAATTTTAAATTTGTCTAAAACACTTAGGGGTGTTTTAATCTGTTCCGGGCCAAATTTATTTGATTAGGTTTTTATACTGTTTTTAAATTTTGTAATCTGTGTGTATTATCTCTTGGCTGTTCACTGCCCTGAGTCCTTCAGGAGTAGGGCGGTATATAAATCTAATAAAATAAAAAATAAATAAATAAATAGTATATTTCTTGCAGTAATACTGTTTCACGCTATACTGTAGGTAGAAACCAAATGTCTGTCTGTCTGTCTGTCTGTATTTGTATAGCCGTCCATCTCACAATAAAGTGACTCATACTTGTAAACTTGGGCTGAGAGAATGTGTGTCTGGTCCTAAATGTTTCCATAGTTGAGAGTGGATTTGACCTTCGGTTGAACTGGGTTTTACACCTTAACCATTATACAGTACCATTAATTTAGGCAACACTTTCATGTTCTCTTGATGAGAACTTGCTCTTAGTGTAACATCAACTTTGGCTGCAAGGCAATAGCTAATAAGGCATGATAATAGTCAGAACTAAGAGAAGGAGAAAGGAGAGGCTACACGGCTGCAAAGAGTGTGTTCCTCTGCTTTCATTAGCCAGGTGAAGAGTGTCATGATACTGCTTTTAATCACTCAGCAATAGCTTGCAGGGAAAGGGGATTATTTTCATTATTCTTTCATTCCTTGCTTAGGTTAACTGTAAGTTTGAATCCTCTGGCTGCGCTACTGTAAGAGGAATTAAAACAAAAACAGCCTAATTTCTCTCTGCTTGGTTACCTTACAGGCTTGCAAGCGAACATAAACTTGGAGATAGAAAAGAAAAAAACATAGAGGAGAACCACACATCAGGATAAAAGAGACATTATAGCATAGGGGTGTCAAACTGGCGGATGGTGGACTGGATGTGTCATGCGCAGGCCATGCCCCACTCCAGCTCCAAGAATAGGAAAAACATCGTGAAATGTCATGTGACAGCAACGTGATGCGGCGAGTTTGACACCCATGTTAAAACAGTATATACATGTCTTCCAAAGTTTCCCAATTGAAAACAGTGACATTTCTATGCAAGAGTGAATGAACTCCCTCTAGTACAGTGGTTCTCAACCTTCCTAATGCCACAACCCTTTAATACAGTTCCTCATGTTGTGGTGACCCCCAACCATAAAATTATTCCTAAAACCATCGAAAATATGTGTTTTCCAATGGTCTTAGGCGACCCCTGTGAAAGGGTCGTTCAACCTCCAAAGGGGTCGCGACCCACAAGTTGAGAACCACTGCTCTAGTAAGTCTACTGGGTGATTGCAAGGCCAATGTATTATCTGAAATGCAATCTGAAGTCAGGCATGCAGATCACTCCAAATAAAAGAACATTAGGCAAAGGATAAGCAAGTCGAGTATATACTCAAGTACTACATAGCATTTACATCATTTATTGGCTCACATAATACCTTTGGAATTACTGACCCAGCAAAGAAGTCAGTGAACCCATAGCAGAAAATCTATAATCTGAAAAAGTAGATGATAATGAAAAGGTGCTTCGTGTAGAGGTTTTTCTTCTAATAAACTGTATCTTTCCCCTCCCCACACACATACATAATGGAAAAGTAATAAGAGATCAAGCAGGGGATCATAAAAGTATTTAAAACCCAATGAAGCAAGGCCAAGGGCACTTTTCCTACAAAAATATATGGCAGAGCTTTTGGAAGTATGTTTCAGAAGAATATTATGCCCTCAACTAAACAGATTTAAACTAATTCATGTGCACATAAATACATATTTAGGGAATACATAACCCCAAAGAAATTAAATCAAAAATAAAAGGAGCCAAACTTTTAAGGGGGAAAAATCCACTCTCCACATCTGCCAAAGCAATGCTACCCGCTGGCAAAGTTAATAAGCTCTACTATTAGAAGCAACGAAGTCTGAAGCGTCAGAGATGAATACAGATGATCCAGCAAACGGCAAGGTGATCCCCTCTCTTTCCCCAGCTTCAAAATTGGGAAGAATACCAAGAATTGTTCCCCAGCTGCACTGCCAAGGCACAGACTAGCATTTATCACCACTACGTGCTTTGTTTGCTTTGGAACAACAAAACAAGAAAGGGAGGTGTTCAATCTCTACCCATAGTCTTTGTATCAGAAAATGGTCACAGATGGCTACTTCTGCCTCTAGCTATTAGAATAAGCACTTGGGATGGAGTATCTTTTTGATGGGAGATTGGCCCTCTTTCATTTCAGTTTTTCCAAGTGTCGAGTCAGAAGTGGCAGATAACATTCTGAAGGTACAAGATGTGCTATGGTATGCTTTGCTATAATAAAGATACAAAAAATACCTATGTAAAAAGGATAATGTCAAATAAACAGCAGTACACAGTCAGCAAGAACTGATGTTGTTACCTTGTTGGGTAATAAAACATCTGCAAGAAAATGGGCATTGGGCTTACCTGTCATGCCCTTTCTCTCATAGTGGGGAACGGCAGTCAGGCATGGGATGACTCTGTCTGGTAGCCAATCAGGATCAAGTCTGCAGATTTGTTAAGTCCCGCCCTTCCTGCTGCTCTCGTTTGTCGGCAAGGACCTCAATGCAGACTGACGTGTCTCCAGCTGTAAAGATAAATAATTAATGGTGCCCGCCCACCCCAACACCCCTTGCCAAGCCAGCTGGGGAGGGGCTGACTGCCGTTCCCCCCTACGAGAGAAAGGACGTGACAGGTAAGCCCACTGCCCATTCTCCTCCTCGGTGGAAACGGCAGTCAGGCATGGGACATACCAAAGCTCGTTGTTGTCCCGGGTGGGAGATGAAGCCAGCTCCGCTGATCCTAGGATGAATGGACTCTCTGTAACACTCGTCTGCCGAAGGCAGCATCAGCTGACACATAGGAGTCCAAGTGATAATGCCGGATGAACGATGTTGAGGTAGCCCAAGTTGCAACTTTACAGACCTCCTCCAAAGAGGCCTGGGTAGCCCACGCCGCCACCGTAGCTGCACTCCTGGTTGAGTGCGCAGTGATACGACGAGGAATTGGCAAGGACTGCGATTCATATGCAGTGGAAATTGTAGCCCTTATCCAGCGGCCCAAGGCCGGAGCAGAGACTTTGGAGCCCGTGGAAGCCAGCTGGAATGAAACAAATAAGGCTTCCGTCCTGCGAAATGATGATGTGTGTGAAATGTAAATTTTCAAAGCCCTTCGAACATCCAAGGTATGCCATACCCTCTCAAGACGATGTACTGGGGTCGGGCAAAAATTGGGCAACACCAGTTCTTGGGCCCTATGAAAGATGGAATTGACCTTTGGTACAAAGGTGGGATCCAGGCGGAGTACAACCCAGTCTAGGTGAAATATGCAGAGGTCTCAACGTATCGACAGGGCAGCTAGTTCTGAGATGTGACGTGCAGAGGTGATGGCGATGAGAAAGGCCACCTTGAAGGAAAGGAACCTGAGTGCTACCTCATGCAGGGGTTCGAAGGGGGCTTTGGTCAAGGTGGTCAACACTTTGTTCAGGTCCCACGTGGGGATCTGGTGAATAACTGCAGGACGCAGATTAGAGGCCCCTCTGAGGAATTTATGGATCAAAGGATCTTTGGACACAGTTGACAATGAATCGCACGCCAAGATGGAAGAGATGGCAGCGGTCTGTCGCCATAGAGTGGCTGGGGAGAGACCTGATTCGAATCCCCTCAGCAAAAAGTCGATGATGTGAGCAATCGAGGTGGTGAGGACTAGGCCCCGAGTCCTGCACCAGTTAGAAAAGTGCACCATGTGGCCTCATAAATGCAATTGGTTGAAGCACGGCGAGCCGCTTGGATAGTTCTGATGGCTCCAGCACAGATGTTGGCTTTTTCTAGGAGGCTCCACTCAGTCACCAGGCAGTTAACTGCAACCACTGGGGCTCTGGATGGACCAGAGCTCCTTGAAGCAGGACAATCTTGTCATCGGGAATCTGCCAGGGGCGCACCACCGATAGGGAGACTAAATCTGCAAACCAAGGCTGGTGAGGCCAATGCGGGGCAAGGAGGATCAACTCTGCACGCTCCTCCAATAGCTTCCTGATTACTCTGGCTACGAGAGACAGAGGAGGGAATGCATAGAGAAGCAGCCCTTGAGGCCAAGGACTGCGTAAAGCGTCCACCGCCTCCGCTCTGGGTGTCAGGAACCTGGTAAGAAACCTAGGAACCTGATGGTTGGTTCTGGAGGTAAAGAGATCTACCGCTGGGAGGCCAAATCGGGAGGTCAGTTCCTTGAATAGAACTGGATGGAGACTCCATTCCACCTGGTCTACTGGGTTGTGACTGAGAGAGTCGGCCCGAACGTTTGCAGCCCCCGAAATATGTGCCGCTTTCAAGGAGGCTAGATGACTCTCTGCTCAAAGACCTAAGCGGAGCGCCTCCTGCATGAGGGCTTTTGAGCGGGTGCCGCCCAGCCTGTTACACATGTGCCTTGGCCGAGACATTGTCTGTCAGTACTAGGACATGCTGGCAGCTGATCAGGTGGTGAAAATGTCGAAGGGCCAGATGAATGGCCCAGAGTTCCAGCCAGTTGATGTTGTATTTTCTCCCTTGTTGAGACCACTGCCCTTGTGCTAGGTGGGGACCCAGGTGGGCTCCCCATCTGAAAAGGCTGGCATCTGTTGTAAGGACTATGTGGTGGGGTTCCCGGAATTGACTGCCCTTGCAAATTTTGCAGCAGTGGTCCACCAAGTCAGAGGACCACGGGAGGAAGAGGAGTTCTCATTAAGGTGGTGCTCCTGCAAGCCCTTTGGAAGGGAAGAAGGAACCACCGCAATTCCCTGCTATGAAGACAGAATTAGGGAACAATGCCGAAGGAGGAAACCATTTTACCCAACAGGCAGGAAAGAGTGAGGAGATGGACCGAACGCTCGCTATAGCAATGGAGAGCCATCTCAGAGAGACTAGCCTGACGGTCTGGTGATAGCGAAACTTCAGATTTGATAGTATCTATTAGGGCCCCTAGGTGCTTGATACGAGTAGAAGGGACTAATTGGCTCTTGGACCAATTGATTAAGAACCCATGAGCCTGCAACTCCTGGAGGGAGGTGCAGATGTCCTGCTGAGCTAGGGACTCTGAGGTGGAAAGAATGAGAATATCATCTAAGTAAAAAAGAATGTGAATGGGGAGGGAATGGATGTGGGCAATGAGAAGCCATGAGTTTAGTGAACACCCGAGGGGCGGAGGAAAGGCCAAAGGGCAGGGCCCTATATTGATAATGGTGTCCAGCATAATAAAAGTGGAGAAATTTACTCTTCCTCCCGTGGTCCCGCCCGTGGTGGGCGGGAAGGATGGGGATGTGAAGATAAGCTTCTGTCAGGTCTACTGACGAAAGGAAGTCCCCCTCCCTAATAGATTCTAGGATAGATTGGAGGGTGTGCATTTTGAACCGGCAGTAAATAATGTACCGTTTCAAGGACTTAATATCAAGAATAGTCCTCCAGCCCCTCGAGGATTTGGGTACCAAAAATAAGCAAGAATAGAACCCTTGTCTGTGCTGGCTCTGCAGAACCATCTGGATGGTCTTGATAGCCAGAAGATGACTAATCGCCGCAGCCATATATTGGCATTTGGATGGATCACTAGACAAAAGGCATGGTTGAAAAACCCTAGGGGGAGTGGAGTGAAATTCAAGGGAAAGGCCCTTGAAACAAACAGTTTCCCTCACCCAAGAATCCAATGTGGTGGATTCCCAGCGACTGGAGAAAAAGGAAAGATGTCCTCCAACATGAGAATCCTGGGGACATCTATCTGGACCTGGTCTACCCCTGCCCCCCCCGAAAGGACCTTTTGGGGAAAATTCGTGAAGGTTGCCTAACCTGGCTGTCCTGTTGTTGAGCCCCTCTGGCTGGGAAAGCCCTTTACGAGCGGTGTTGATAGAATCCGCTTCTGAAGCACGACAGGACTGTGAACGAAAATAGCCTTGTTGACGAAAATCAGTCCTCCGGGAGACAGATGGCAAGATTTTGCACCGATCTCTGGTCTCAACCAGAATGGGGTCTGAAGAGCTGAAGAGCTTTTCCCCGGAATAAAGGGAAGAAGCCATACGCCACTTATTTTTGGCATCGGCCTGCCAATGCCTGAGCCAAAGGAGCTTCCGCAATGTGACTGAGGAACCAATGGATTTGGTTGGCATCCGCCGAAAATTCAACTGCAGCCAAGATCTTATTAATATCTTGGTGAGCTCTGGAATCGGAAGAAGGAATCCTCTCCTGCAGCTGTTTCAACCACAAAATAGAAGCTCTGTTAAAGAACGAAGCTGCCGAAGCAGCTCTTACCAACCAGGCCGCTGACTGATGACCCTTGATCGAAGTTCTTTCAGCTCTCTTATCTTCTGGACGTAAGGATTCCTCCGGAGGTCCAGCCAGATGAGTTGCTGAAGAGAGAGCCACAACAGGAGCATCCACAGTGGGTACCTGCAGTAAGTCAGAAAATTCTGCAGCCAGATTATAAAAATGTTTGTCCTGCGCATTGGGAAGCGGACCAGAACTGGGTGACACTGACTGCCTCTGAACAATATCTGAAAACAAATTTGGGTCCCAGTAAGGTCTATGTTCTCACAGTCTGTTCTGAGAAAAGGGAAGCAGAAGGATCTGCCTCAGCCGATGTAGATTTGGTCCCCAAGGGGTTAGCAATCAATTTAGTATTAATTGCGCCTTGAATAATAGTGATCTAAACAGCTGGGATCTTAATAGGCCAATGAAAGAACGATGATCTGGCTCAAGGCCATCATCATCTGACCATTCCTGATCCAAAGGCATCTCTTCTCCTGATAAGGAGGCCTGACTAACAGAGCCAGGAGAATCAGGCCTAGGTTGTTCCATCCTTGATTCCTCCAGATTACAGGAACCAGGAAATTGGTTGACCTAGCTCACATAGTCAGAAACTTCAGAAGCGGCTCTTTGTTGGAGACTCTGAGCAATGCCAAGTCTAATAGCATCCGATATCAATGAGGCTAAGGCAGGATTAACTTGAGTATCCTGCGGATGAGACAATTGACCAGATGGGGGAAGATCCACTATAGATGCTGGAGGAGTAAGGTGGGAGACCCTTTGACTAGAATTGGCCTGAGGAGAAATCTCCGCTGGCAAGGTTGCAAACAAAATGGCCGCAGTTGCTGATGAAGACATCTGGTGAGACATCTGGTGATAATGAAGCCTGAGGCGAAAGCTGAGTAACCGGAGGATGAACTGCCTCAGGGGATACTGCGGCCGGTGCTGGGCCTGGTTCCGATCTGGGAGGGGATCTGGCCTCCTTTAGAACCTCCTGTTGTGCCTTCTGAATGGCATGCTCAATGTTTCTGTGATGCCTCTGCTTGTCTTTATAAGCCTGGGAGGACTTGGAATGTTGTTTAGGGGAAGGAGCCCTCCCCTTAACTCATTTGGGTTGGTTCTGGGTTCCAGAAGTCCCTTCTCCTGGGTTACTATCATGGCATCTCTTCCTCCCCCAGAGGAAATCATGTGGGTTGATTTAGATAAATTAGCGTCCGCCATTTTGGATTTTTTTAGGCACCGGAATCTGGCGTAAGCAGTGGGATCCCCCAAGAAAAACCGCTACTCACTGTGCTGCCACAGATACCTGTGGCTATTGATGCCTCTGGTTCCAGCAGAAAGCGTTGGAGAAACTGCTGGTAAGGGTCTCGATTGCTAGCCCCAAGGCTAAAACTGCAATCAATCCAGTGCTGAATAACCAACCTCATGCCAAAAAACGCTGCTGAGCAAAGGCTCTAAACGCAGCCCAGTAGCTCCCGCTGCGAGAGTGCCTCAGAGAAACAGCAAGCGGAGCCGGTGTGGGTCAGCGCCGCGGAGCGAACTTGTGAGCGTTGCCCGTTGGACCGCTATGCAGTCTTCAGCAGGTTCGGACAATGTCCTTCATGCTGGAAAGGCTCAACCCGTGAAGGGAGCAAGGTGGTATTAGATTTAGGAGAATATTAAATTCAGTTGAGAATTTAGCAAAGAGAGACACGACTGTCCAAGCAGACCTAATCAACAAACTGGAGAGCAGCAGGAAGGGCGGGACTTAACAAATCTGCAGACTCGGTCCTGATTGGCTAACAGACAGAGTCATCCCATGCCTGACTACCGTTCCCACCGAGGAGGAGAACAAGCTCAGGGACCACCAAGGACTCTTAAGTACACAATTAAAAGCCTACATTATGTGGGTCACTATGGTTGAGCTCCATTACATTTCAATAAATAAAGGACCTGTTTGTCAATTACTGTTTGACGAAGAATGAAACAAATGGAAGATCTAGAGCAGGGGTGTCAATGTGACACATGCTGGTCACGCCCATGCCTGGTTTAACAAAGGGGAAAAAGTTGTGGTATGTCATATGACGACGCTGTGACGACATGAGTTTGACACCCCTGATCTACAGACTGAATATTGGGGGAGGTGGTTAAAGTATACACTTATGAAGTAGTTTCATAGCAACAGTAGCTTAACAGAAAAATAAAATATTTTTCCCATTTTTGCAATACTTTAGAATAAGGTCTTATATAAAATAGAATGGCATTATTTACTGGGACTCTTGTGAATTGGCAAGAAGTGTAATGTGCATATTTATAATCACATAAATTTAGAAAATTTAGCAATGATATAAGGTTATATGTACAACTGATTTTATATATTTGAAAGACTGAATTTTAAAAAAGAGAATAGGAAACACCAGGCCCACAAGGGATCGTATATTACATCAACTTAAAATCCAGAACCACTAGGCCTAAAAAAGAGGTATTAATCTTCATGTGTGTTGTCAGGGGAAAAAAAAACATCCACTTTGTTCCATTCCACAAAACAACCCATTCCTTACATTCCTTTCGAGAACTCTTCACATACACAAAAATTCCATTTCAGAACCTTCCTTTTCCCCTTCCCTTTCTGATTATAAACAGGCTTCTCTCCTCTTTAATTTCTTGCCTTTGTGAATTCACACCAAAATTCATCAGGCCTCAGATTATAAATCAATTTTCAGTACTGGGTGCACATCCTAAAATGCAAGTATAAAATCACCTCTGAACATGTGCAATGTATTTGGTCTTAAAATTCCTCTGGGCAGAGTCTCAGACCAAAGTTTGCAGTATAAGTGTGAAGCCCATCATGATTTCTTTTGCAATTTTCTCCCACCCACCTCTATTCTCAATCTCTTTCCTGTCCTAACAACTTGACTTATGATTTATTTCAAAAACAAGCAAAGAAATCTGTAAAAACATTTCAGTGGATATTTCTTAACATAGTATTATTTGATTCTGGTAGATATCAGAGGAGTTGGAAAATGAATGAAACTATATTTCCTTGGAGTGACGTGGTGGTTCAGTGGATAAGATGCTGAGCTTGTCAATCGAAAGATCGGCAGTTCAGCGGTTCAAATCCCTAGTATCGTGTAACAGGGTGAGCTCCCGTTACTTGTCCCAGTTTCTGCCAACCTAGCAGTTCAAAAGCAAGTAAAAAATGCAAATAGAAAAATAGGGACCACCTTTGGTGGGAAGGTAACAGTGTTCCGTGCACCTTTGGCATTTAGTCATGCCGGCCACATGACCATGGAGACAGCGCTGGCTCTTTGGCTTTGAAACGGAGATGAGCACCGCCCCCTAGAGTCAGGAACGACTAGCACATATGTGCGAGGGGAACCTTTACCTTTACCTTATTTCCTTTGAAGATTGTCTTCAGCCATCCACTTCTCTCAAACATCAGAGAAAAACAGCCCATGGTAGCACTACCTAATTTGCATTTAGTATTTAAAGTTGAACGAAAAAACTTGGGAGAGGAATCTATATTTGTATTCAAAAGAAGTAACTAACCTAGGAGTTATAAAACAGTCTGGGTCTCTTTTTTTAGCAATGGGATACAGGTAGTTTTCGACTTTTAGCGACTGTTCAAAGTTATGATAGACCCCGGAAAAGGGACTTGTGATCCAGATTCAAAGTTCTAATGTTTATTTATTTATTTATTGGTTCGATTTATATGCCGCCCTTCTCCGGAGACTCAGAGAGGCTTACAATGCGTTAAGAAATACCCTTCATACTTTTGTATATACCTCCTTAGTAGGGCTTTCGCGCGCCCCCCTAAGCGGTGTTCTTTTTTTTAATACAAAGTCAGCTTATTGCCCCCACAATCCGAGTCCTCATTTTACCTACCTCGGAAGGATAGAAGGCTGAGTCAACCTTGAGCCTGGTGAAATTTGAACTCCCAGTAATTGCAGGCAGCTGGCAGCTAAGTGCTACTTAACAGCACTTTAGTCTGCTGCACCATCAAGGCTCTTCTTGGTGGTGCAGAAGACTACCCTGCCCCCATGATCATGTGACCACATTTTGGCCCAATGTTTGGGCAGTTACTTGGGCCACATTTATGTCATCTGCAGCACCCCACAGTCACATGACTGCCATTTATGATGTTTTTGCCATTGGCATTTACTTCTAATTTCCAGCAAAAACTGCCCCCTAGTGGTTTGCTTAATGTTCCCTTTATGAGCACTATGTGTGCTGGACAATGGCCACATTCGCTTAACAGCTTCCTTAAAAAAGGTAATAAAATCTGGTATGGATATATGGTAACCTGCTTTGCAACCATCACTACTTACAGCTGAAAATTACGATTTCTTGGACTGGGAGACCCTTCCCATAATCACTTGCGTCTTAGTGACTGCTGATCTGGATGATTATAACTTGGAAATGGACAATGCAGTGCAGGGGTGAAAGCTACTTACCTTCCTTACTGGTTCGGAAGCGCATGGTTAAAACTGGAAGCTGGATCGCTACTGGATGGGGTGATCTGGTCTGATCCAGGAGCATTTCAACCCTGATGCAGTGGCACAAGGGGTTATAAACACACCTCAGAGTGCCCATGTAACACTGCTATTTTCCAAGCTGTATGGTTGTCCGTAGATTTCCAAGAGCTAGTTGTGACTCATAAAGCCTTTTTATGGCATAGGGCCTGTTTATCTGTGGGATCACTTGTCTGCAATTACTTCTGTCCATCAGATAAAATTTGACAGAGTGGACATGCTCTAGATGCTGTTACTTAAGCAGTGTCATCTGGCAAGATCTAGAAGTTATACCTGAAATTCAGGTTAGCCCTGACGCTACCTGCCTTTTGAAAGGGCTCTTATGACCTGGCTTTTCCGTCAATCACTACACCCAGTTTTGGAGCTTTCCATTATAGATTTTTAAATGATTTTTAGATAAATCGCCTTATTACTTTTGAATGTTTGTTCCTATTGTTGTTTCATTGTGTGTGGCTTTATTTGTGTATGCTGCCCTGAGTTGCATGTCAGTTGGGTGACTGCCTAAATTGGTTGAATAAATAAATCAGCAAATAGATAGACAGACTATAGTGTGATTTAATAAAGAGTCAGATATTATCTAGGAATATTGTTTTTCTGCCTACAATGGGCCTCTGTAAAATACAAGTCCATGCTTATGTTATCATAATTAGCATCACTAGTGTAATATGATTAACTTGCTCTGACAAATAAGCAAGACTTTTTTTTTTAAGAAGTTCTGTTCGGTTTTGTATAGGCAAAATTGTAATATAAAACTCATTTTTATATTACTCCTGGGAAACGATTGATCATGAAAACAAACTAATGTTGTTGAATGTTAGGTAAGTTGAAATGAAAGTACTGTCATTTTTAGTGCTTCCTGGCTTTGTTTCAAGGTTCCATAAATGAAGTGATTACATTTGCAAAACAGTGGCAGAAAATTTAAGAAGTCAGCAAAAGTTCAGAAACTGCAGGGAGTATTTTTAGTTCCTAGTTGAAAAAAGGTAATGTAATTGCCCTTCAAATACCCAATCTAATTCTTAGAATAGATCCTGCAATTAATTACAAACCTGCGTGGATTTAAGGGTGCTACCGACTCTTAATCTTTTGAAGCAGTAAGGCTGTTAGTAACAATGCATAAGGGAGAAGCTTTATCCCATTACATCATCTGGCCTGCTGAGCTTCAGGTGGAAACAATTCAGATCTATGATTCATATTTTCTTCAGGTTAAGTTCCCATTGAATAAACTTCTAAATTACTGATAGGGGGTTTAAATGGGCTTAAATAATTTAATGATGATTCAGACACGTGAATCTTCTTTCACTGAGCTTTTCTTCACAGCCCTACTATGTCTTTGTTTTGGGCAGTGCCTGCATAAATTGCCCTTATTTGGTTTTGCTGAGTGGTGATGTCTTTAAAACTTTCATGTTGTACAATTTAAGAGCAACAACTGGGAGATTCCTTCAATTTTTCTTTCCTTCCCATCTAGCATTATCTATTAGCAGGAACATTATTTACCAATTACTCTCCCAAATGTGATCTGGGACTGGGATTAGAGAAGAGAAAGAAAACAGTCTAGAAGACTAAACTGGTGGAGTTAGCCATAACCAATTCTTGCTCTGATTTTCACAAATACAAGTATGTATATTAATTTAACCAGTGGATCATTAGACCAAGAGAGTTTGTCCAGTGAAATTCAATTTTTTTAAAAAAATCAACCAAAAGATCACATTTGATTTAAATAAAACTATATTTGCAAGTTTGGATTATTTCTGATCTGTGATCAATGCAAACTATATAGTTTATATATAGTTTATAGATATAGATATGCAGAGTCAACAAACAGCTTTGGTTGCAATGTCCTTTTTCAAAATCTACTTGTTTCTTTCTTATTTCCATCCTGACATGTGACTGTTTTGCTAAAACCTGAGGCAGTGGAATGAGATTTTTGTCCAATGCTCTTAAACTGAGCAGTAGTTCCTTCCAAGGGAAATCTTTAGAAGAGACTCATCTGCAAATTGCCAACCATTCTAGGAAGAAGGAAAGAGGTACTTTGTCTGGAATATGAAGTGCTAAATCTTTTTTTCCCTACTGCCAGTATGGAGAATCACACTAACTATATTGCATATACACACATTTTCTCTCTTACATACTTGTGTGCAGGATGATCATTTAAAAGGGCATTCACTTTGCTTATTTTTCTACATTTTTTCTACATCTTCATATAGCTATATCAAATGAATGGGTGGGACTCTTTAGCACAATTCTTCCCCTTTCTCCTGTCTTGCATACATTCACACAGATACGCAGAGCTACCCACCTCGTTTCCTTCCCTTCCTCCCACTTCCACCTCTCCTCCAGACCATAGGATTTGCAGCTGAAGTACAAATCAGTCAGGAAATAGAGTAGGCACTGTGCTAAATTCCTAAAGTGAACATTGACCAGCCTGCAAGATCAAGAGAGTCAAACTATATGAACATACCCACCATAGATAGGAATTGGGGTCCTGCCAGACAATAACCCAATGACTCAAACACAGGTTGAAATTTCTACAGTTTATGGCTACGAAGAAGCACAATTGGGAGTAAGATTCTCTGCATTCCCTAAAATACACCAAGCTTTAATTTTGAAAAACTATGCGTAAAATGAGACTGCATAGATATTTTGGCTGCCCTAAATTTGAGGAATAAAGGATATGGCATCCCATCTCACTTTTTTCCACATTGTATCTTTCAACCTATGATAATTTGACCTGTGAGCTACTATGTAACTTGTGATAATCTGTCCTGATGCACTACTGCATCAAAGTCCCACATGTATGCATACATCCCAAGTCAACCCAATTTTTAAGGAATAGCTCTAATGTTTTTTATTTTTTCAAAATAACTGTAAACGTTTCAAAAGAATGGTTTATAAGTAACCTGCCTAACTCTGAGTAATGCTCTGGAAAGCACCATTCAAACATTACAGGGGGAAGATGGCTCTGTAAAAGCTAAGCTTCTACTGTTGCCCAAGGCAAAATGGCTCGGGATCAAAGAGGAGATAAGCCTCAACTGGCCAAAGGGAACTGGACAAATCCCAGCATTATCATTGTGATGCTGTATAGGGTAAGGCTTGTGTTGCAAGAAGAAGGAAAACAGTATTTTAAAACTAGAACAGCTAAAGATTAATTAATTAAGATGCTTCTTTGGTGAGCTCAGGGTAAGATGATGGCAATGTCATATGGATATGTCTTTTTAAAAAATGGTTAGCAACACACCTTTCTGTTGTAGCTAATGGGCAAATTCATTTTTTTTAATATAAACTTTCAGATCTAGGGTGTAAAACAATGGATGATCACTAGAAGGATAAATAACATTTTATCACTTTGTTGCACTTACTGGTGGTCCATATTTTTGCAGTCTAGAACTGAGGTCACATTTGTATATATTTGCATGCTTTATAGCCAAATCAATTAACTATTAATTTTCTTTGAAATCACCCCTTCCTGTCTCTCCCCATTCAACAATCAAGAATTTTTTTAGCACTCTGAGTGTGCCCTGGAAAATCAACAGCATTGATCAGGACCCAAAGTGTTCCCAGCATGACTAAGTTTCTAGCCAGCATCCCAGGCTAGGCATGACTGTAGCAGGTTTAAGCATCCATACGAACTGATGTAATAAATTTACTGGGCGTCATGGGAATTGTAGCTGTGATATATCATGAATATGAACTGTCTAATTAGTATGCATGGTTTCTGGCACAAATCATTCCCCCCATTTTTAGGGTAGCATAGTACAATGGTTAAAGGCTCACTGAATGACTTTTGGATTTTTCCCCATTTCTTTCATAGGGTTGTTATTATACAGCAGTGGGAAACTTGATATGAACAGAGATACTTGCCTTGAGCTCCTAGAGAATAGACAAGATGTATATTTCATAAACAAACCCCATTAAAACAAGATTTGAAGCAGCCAGCACTGTTAAAAGTCATTCGGTAAATAATTGCAAAGTGGTTTCCAGTCACTGCTTTACTTACATGGGTCTTCTAATAGATATAGGTAGGAATACAGGTCATGTTCCAGGTTGCACAATACACTTACTATAAATTGCAGCTATTGACCCATAATAAAATACAGTGGCACACTAATGGACACTTCTCTTGTGGAAAGGAGATTAAGAATGGTACCTAAACAGAATTTCTGGATAGATCGTGACCCTTGCATATTTGATGAAGGCTGACAATATTGTCAATCAAGTACAGTTTCCAAAAACACTATAAGCTACTCATGATTCATCTGAGTCCAGTAGTTTCTAGAAGAAATATTATTGGTACATGTTATGAGTATAACAATGCAACAGCCAGACAAGCAGAAAGTATTAAGAAATAAGGTGGATAAAATACCGTATTTTTCGGAGTATAAGACGCACCTTTTTCCCCCAAAAAAGAGGGTGAAAATCTGGGTGCATCTTATACTCTGAATGTAGCCCCACCCAGCCTTGCAAACAGAGATTTCAGAGGCTGAAAAAAGCCTCTGAAAGAAGCTTCAGAAAAAAAGCCTCCAAACAGAGCTTCAGAAAAAAAGCCTCTGAAAGAAGCTCTGTTTCAGAAGCTTTCAGAGGCAGGAAAAAAAGCAAGACACAGAACTCACAACCAAGAACCTGTTGCTAAAATTCACCTCTGGAAACAGCTGATTGTGGGTATTTCGGGAGGCTGATCCACCCACCAATCAGCTTTTTTCTTATTTTCCTCCCCAAAAACTAAGGTGCGTTTTATACTCCGGTGCGTCTTATACTCTGAAAAATACGGTATCTCATGGGATGGGAAATCCCATGGGTATCTAGGGTTCAGCATAATATTATGAAGGTGTTTCTTCAGATCTACCCATTTTATAAGAGCAGTTCATAGTATTAAATTACAAGTATTTATAATTTGTAAATGAATATAATTGTGACACTCCACAAAAAGACATACAATTCCATAAATTCGTAGATTAAGCTGCTACCTTTCAGTGAATCTCCCATATCTTCATGTCAATAGTGACACCCTAGTCCCTGGTACAAGCAGCCATAGCAATAATAGCAGACAAAGGTTGAAATACATTTATCTGGAAATAATTGCCACCAATTTGATACACCTTATTCCTTGATTAGACATGCATAGAATTGTTCTGACAGTGTGTTATTTACAATGCTTAAAAATTGTAATCTTATTCTCATGTGAGAATAAATGCCACCAAACTCAATGGGGCTTCTAAACATTTTCAACATAACCCCTTGGATTCCAATGTAGTTTGCCTACAAGAAACAATCTAAAAAATATATGATCTGCTTCATAAGAGTATTTGGCTTAATTAACAACCTAGCTTTCTGTCAACCCCATCTCTAATAATAGGAACATTTTAGCAAAAGTCGGTGCTGGAACAGTCTATACTTATTCCTGGATCAATACTAACAGTGAAGCTGCCAAAATTAATGGTATCAGCACACACATAGAAACAGAAATTCAAAATATACATTATTTGGTAGTACTTTTGGCAAGATGCCTCATATAAAGTCTATTCTTGGGATAGCAGAATATGCTCATACCAACACAATTTGATTTATTTGCATGTTGACATAGTTTTCAGCTCTTGAAATAGTATGCATTATTAAAGTTGTGAAGTGCTCTAGATTTTAATAGGAATAAATACTCTGGAGCACCCAACAACATATGCATAAGCAGCTGATGGTAATTTCTTACAGCAGCTGCATCATTTTTCAGGATTATGCTGCTGCTAAGGACCACAAGAACTCATGAAAAAACATAGTGATTATCAGGAGTTGCTTACAAGGCTGCACAAATGTTTCCCCCCTTGTGTACATGTAAACCTGCACACTCACACACACTGGAGAACTTATTTCCCTTCAATGCCAAAGTCCTGCACAACTCTTATAATTAATAAAGCTATAGGACTCCATGCTGTCAGGAGCTCTACCTTATTTCTTAACACTTTCTATTTGTCTGGCTGTTGCATTGTTATACTCACAACATGTATAAATAAGATTTCTGAGCTTGAGTAAGAAAAAAACCTATAAAGAAAATAACATGTAAATTACTAAAGTAGTATAAATGCATGAGACTCACAGGGTAAACCCACCTCTTATCAGTAGATTCATGTTAACTACAAATCTCTTAGTATTCCGAGCATTTGCATCTGGTGCTCATCTGTTGTGATAAAAAAAACTAATAATGTATATACTACAGTTTGCAGAAAGAATTATGATTTTGAATATTGAAGATTCTCATACTGCAAAACTTTATCTGTTGGCAGGGTGATTGCTGACATTGAAAAAGACATTACAGAAAAACAAAAGGTTCAGAGGAATGGAACAATTCCTCCTATTGAATGAGAAAGCTGCAGTCCTTGGGAATTTTTAGTTTACAGTACATTAGTGAACTACTGTAGTAAAAGGAAAAGGAAAATGATTAAGTTTGTCAGAGTCCTCCAAGTTGACACTAATTCTTCCTGGTTAGTACATGGAGACATCCACATATTTTCCTCAGCTACAAAAGCAAAGCAAGTTGATGTTTGCTACCATCTATGGTGTGTGTGGGGGGGGGGGGGGAGAGATTTAATTAAGACTATAATCCTGGGCTACTCCAGTGGTCTCTCATCCAAATGCTAACTAGGTTCAACTGTGTTCAGTTTATCAGCCAGAGTTGCCTATGTGTTGCTACTTAAAAGGGGGATAGCCAAATTTAATAGGATTAATAATTATGGTTATTTGATATCGGTTTACAAGAGCCAGTTTCGGATACTAATTAAGGGATTGGGCTAGGAACCAAGAGATTGTGACTTCTAGTCCCACCTTAGGTACAACGCCAGCTGCGTGACCTTGGGCCACTCACTTTCTCTCAGCCCTAGGAAGGAGGCAATGGCAAACCTCTTCTGAAAAACCTTGCCAAGAAAACTGCAGGGCCTTGTCCAGCCAATCTCCAAGAATTGGGCATGACTGAATGGTAGAAAGTAAACCTTCAGAAGCAGTATGCTGAGGAGCACAACCAGAAAACACTTTTGTCATCCTGTTTTATTTCCCATAGATTTCTGATTGGCAATTTTGGCAAGAAAATCTTGGATTAGTTTCTGGCTTTTACTCAGGGTCTTGCTAATCATATTCCAAACAGGATGAAGACAGAGATAACAAAATCCTTAGCGACTATGGGTGAGAAAAATGGGACTCCCTAAAGTTGTTGGACTAATTGTGTCACCTGATGCACAATGCACCACTTTTTCAACTCTGGCTGAATGTGAACTGTTCAGTGTGGGTTTTATTTCTGGAGGTTTGGTATGTGACCAATGTACAGGACCAAAGGATAAACAAGGCTGATGGGGTAATGCATATTGTCTGAAATTTTGATGCAGTGTGCAGAAGTGACTCATTACATAAGCTTTGTTGTTCATTCAAGTTGAAGCATGCACTTCAGATTATAAAAAGTCCTTTGTGAAGTTCGGGTTTTATTTACCCATAACAATGTAATGTTTTCTTGAATTTCAACTTGTCTCCTATTCTGAGTTAAGTACTGGAGGACTGCCTTTATTACAAAGATTTGCCAAAGACACAGCCTTCCCCGACTTGCTAAAACTAGGTGAGCATTTAGTCATTTCTAACATGTAATCTATGTAAAATACTAGTGCTTGAATAAATAGATACGTAATTTTTATATTCCGAAGAACATTAGGAAAGTGGGAGCCGTATTTGGGGCACTATAATCTTATGAATATATAAATCCTGCAAAAGCCCTCTTTATTTGTTTAGGCTGCTGTTCAAAATGTTCCTGCACATGACAGAATGCTAGAGAAGCAATGCTACAAAACAGTGGGCAGCAACCATGAAACCAGGTTTTCACGAATCTGATGATTATTTCCCACAACATTCTCCAACACAGTATTTCATGGAGCAGGTTTTGAAATAGCACCATCATTTAAACTGTGCAAGGCCTAAATGGCTAGAAAGAGTGGGGTAGAAAATAAGACATCTGACAGAATCAAACTAAACATCAATTGAAAGACCTGCAGCAGTATTCCTAAACCTGATGCCTTCCAAGGGCACTCTGAATGAAATGCTCCAAATTCTCAGGAGCATGGACTTTTGCTATGCTGGCAAAAATTTTGGGAATGGCAGCCTCACATCATTGGAAGAGCAAAGGGCATTGTACTGGGGAAGACTGACACAGAGCAACAATTGGCAGGCTGCTGATATATGCCAGGGTCATACCCACATACAGTGAGCTTCCCAACACTATTCTTTTTTCCCCGCTCCAGCTGAGTGAAGTTCCAACATCAGAAACAAACTTGGCAAAAACAATACTTAGAAATGGCTGGGGATACAGCATTTGCAGGTAACAATAGATATACTTTGACCTCAAACCCACACATCTGTATTTTCCAGCCTCAGATCAAGACAAAAATGAACTGAGTGAACTGGTAAAAATGAAATTTGGAAATAACTGGCAAGTACAGAATTTGCAGGAAAAGCCAACAGATAAGGAAATGTATAAATCTTCTTCATCTGGGACCGTTCTAGTCTCAGATCAGAATTGCAAGACAAAAATGGAATATTTTTTGATACACGGTTATACTGAAACCCTAAACTAAGAGCTATATGCTATCAAAAATTTCCATGTAGGCTTATGGAGGACTATCATTGCTATTTATTGATTTGATTTGATTTGTGAGTTGCCCATCTCAAGGCAACTTCCCTCCCTTCTTGGTGCATACAAATCAAGCAAGATTCTTTTATGTCCAACAATGCTGATCTAATAGGGTTGGGTTTGTTTGTTTTTTTGCAGTTTAATAATGGAAGATGAGCCTTTATAAAATAGTTTTAATATATCAATACATACATTTTGAAAAATCTAAATTTTGTTCACATCATTGCAGAATATGTCTATATATACATCATTTCTGTCTCTCTCTCTCACACACACACACACATTTTTCTTGACAATTTAATCTTGAGTATACCTAGATCTCAGTCTACTTTCCCATTTCCATACTTGCTCAATCTCCTTCTCTCTGATTCAGCAATCATCTACTAGTTTCTATTTTATTTTCATCTCCCTAAAGACTATTTCAAACATAGAAACAATCCAGGAGGACATACTGCTATTGAGTGTTTGCTAATAAACTTTATTTACATAAAAACCAATAGCAGTGGCATAGTATGGCTTAGTTGCTCTTATTTGGGGAATTTCCTTTGTTTGGCGGGAACAGAGAGGCTCCGTCTTCTATAACTATAAAATTGACATTCTTCCCCTCATATACAGACACCTTCTAATCTTCCTATATACAATGTGGGCAGAGGTTCAATGTGGAAATAATAAGGCTCCTGGGTGGCCTTAGACAAGTCACCCTCTGTCACAATCTAAACTACTTTTCAGACTTTAAGGATAAACCAAGATCTAGTTACCTTATAAACTGTTATAAGCCTTTGCGGATGGGCAGAAAATTCACACACTGGATCATTTTCAAAAGTTACCACACTAGACAAAAAACTGTGTTGTCTTAAAACAAAATAATTTTGATTCAACTAGTTAGACACAATATTTCTGATTTTTTTCTTTTTTTTAAAAAAAAGCAAATATAAGCAAGAAATAGAGAATAAGGCTTTATTGATTCTTCTGGAGTCATTGTGGCTTGCAGTTCACCAACTAGGCTACTTTTCGGAAGCTTTCTAATTTGGGTGCAGGTCTTAGGATATTTCCACGTGTCTCTGGATGGCCAGAAGATAATGGGTTGAGTTTGTGGTTGATTTCACAGCAGTTATGTTTTGGGTTCCATCAGGATGCCTGACTAGGTGGCTCAGTGGCTAAGACACTGAGCTTGTTGATCAGAAAGGTTGGCAGTTCGGCGGTTTGAATCCCTAGTACAGGTCTCCTTCGTGAGCAGGGGGTTGGACTAGATAACCTCCAAGGTCCCTTCCAACTCTGTTATTGTTACATCAGGATGAGTGAATGGATGAGATTTAGAGATATAAAGTATGGTGTCATCAGTTTGCATCATGCCACAGAAGTTCTCTTTCATCACATCCCGCCACTTGCAACTTGATATGGACAGAGACACTGATAGCTTTGCTTCCTCTTTCTGCTTATATTATAATTTGAATATATATGTGTTTGTGTGTGTATAATAGAATGTAATATAATGAATGCTGTAATGTTTTCAAATTTATCCTTGAAGCAATCCAGAAACATTACTTAGCTCAATAAATGATGGTTCAAGTACTCTCTGGAAAACAGGCTATTATGATCTTATTGAGTCAGAATACCACTATTTGTACAGCTCACAATTTATTTATTTACTTACTTAATAGCATTTATATATAATTCAAATCTTTAAAAAAAAAACCTCTGGACTGCAAATTATTAAAAATTCCAAGTAGTCATAGTCATAGTTTAATTAAATGGCCACTCACCAAAACAAATTTTAAGTGCATTACAAAATGTGAAAAGTTGCAGCCGTACCTCTAGAGGCAGTATGTGGAATCAATCCCTATGTGTATCCCAGCAAGACACCATTTTTGGCTTTACAGTTAATAATCAGGACATTGAATTGGGTTCAGAAACCTACTAGTGCAGAGACGGCAAGTTAGGTATAACATTGCAATAGTAAGATACCTGACTCTTGCATTTGAAATCATCTGGGGCTTCTAGTTCATTTTAAGAAGAAGCTCTACACAGAATATGTTACAGCAATGCAACATACTCTATATAGCCCTACATTGAGTGTGTTGTATTGATTACAGCGTAAGTTACCATCTTCAGAACTTCCTGAACCCAGTAGAGTCATATCTGATACATTAGTCTAAATCAGTTAAAGGTCCCAACTATGGTTTCCTCTTGTTCCAGCAGACGCCATGAGTCCAGAAGGAGCCACTGGAATAGAAAACAGGGCCAAGACTGTTTGTGTAGGCTCCTTCTACTTTACCCACCCTTGTATTCTTGCTTAACTTCTCCACTGCCCTATAAGATTCCACTCAGCAGCAGCAGCTATCAAAACATCTCATTTAGCACAGACTGCAATGTTTAGCAAGCCACGCAATATCCTCAAGATCTTCCACTTCACCCTAGTGCCCATCCACTATTCTAATTTGGAACAATCAACTCTTCTTTCAACCTTCCCTGCACATTCCAAGTCTAAATCTTTCCAGAGGGCCCATAATTCCCCCATATGTTAACTCAGCCACCCAAGCATTTTAGAGGCGCCGAGAACTTCACTCTTCTTAGTTACATGTACCAGTAGTTATATATGTACACTTAGTTACATATCTTGCATATCCCTGATTTTGATACTAAAATCAGTCCTTCACAGTTGGTTATTGTGGCTGGACTCCAGAGCTACCTGGTATCTCTCTCCCTCTGCAGCCTACAGTTGATGCAGATTACTCTTACGAAGCTAATATCAAGGATGCTTCTAAATTTCTGTTGCTCTGGTTGCTGTTCCAACCTGTTCCAGCCTCCAGTTCTGGCTTCCTTCACTATCTGATCTTGAATGCTTGTTCTAGCTTCTACTATTCTGAGTAGTCTTTGCTGGATTGCATGTCACCGTGTAGGATCTGTTTTCCGAGCTGGATTTTCTGCATTGTTTCTCCTTGTCTACATAGCATCCTCCTCTCAGGCTTCATAAACTCTTACTCCTTGGTCATTTCTGCTTTAGAGACTTACAGTGTCTTCCTAGCATCACTCACTCATCACTGAGGGGTTACAAAGCATGGTTCCATTACTGTTATTTGGAAGAATAAAGTTATTTGGAGACAGATGACTCTAGACATCATTATTAATTGTTAGTGTGGAAATGACCCCTATTTCTGCCACCATCTGGTCCATTCTACTTTATCTTTCTAAAAGGGCTCAAAATCAGCCCTCATTTCATATCCTTTATATGTTCCCTTTTCCAACTTCCCATTGCCCTTTCAACAACCTCTCAGTCCTCAAACCATCCTCTAGTCCACCCAATCCTCTCTTTCTTATCCTTCAGAAGTCATTTTGTAAAAACATTCTCATCAAAAATCCTCCCACCAACTAAACATCGTATCTTAGTAGCTCAGTGATATCTTTAAAAAAAATATTTTTCTTGATCCAGTTCAAAATGTTACTATTAACCTATATAACTCTTGACAAATTAGAGCTTCTTCTCATATATGTCTATTCCACACTGTTATCAACACAGCCCATCATACTAAAATCTGTGAGTGGTATGTGATTAGTTTAGTAATTTAGGAGTGGCATTTTTTATTATCTCCCAGTTTTAGAGTATAGGGGTGTGTGTGTGTCTGGTTTCCCATTGCCTCCTTCCTAGAGCTGAGAGGCAGTGATGGTCCAGACTTACCCAGCAGGTTTTGTGCCTAAAGTATGTCCCAACTTCTAGCCACGTGCTACAATCTCTAAACCAAACTGGCTCTTTAATTCCTTGATGCCTTTTAATTTCCTTGTATTTTGTTGCTATGCTACATCTTTTCATATAGTCTTCATGGTTTAAATGTAATATTGAATTATTTTGCTTTTAAGGATTTCCTCTGTATTTTTATTTATAACCAAGTAGGCTTCTAGCCGAAAATAATAAATGTTACAAAAACATAACAAAATGATTGATTTTATATTAAAACAGAAAATCTGGTCCTTAATAAAGGATATAACATAAAATATGTTATATTTTGAATTATTGGAATAAATTAATTCTTTCATAGAATATATTTCTCTACTGACCCAATATGTCCATTATTTTTGCATATAGTTCCACAGTGCTTTGTATATAGTGGGTGATTCTTACTTTTTGCAATGTTTATATAACAACCTAATCTTAAACTGATTCTACTCCAAGACTTCAAGTACGTATGTGATTTGACTGATAACAGTACTTAAATATTCAAGGATTATTTCAAGCATCAAAAGTGGTATCCCTGGCATTTAAGGCATCTTCTTGTCCATGTTTGTTGATCATTGAGTTTTATTCCTTCTAACATGCATAATAACCCTGCAGTCTTCACAATGTAGCTGTTCACAGCGATTTTATTTAGCTTTTTTTTATTTACAGCACAGAATTCAGGTGACTAAAAATCCTATTAAAAAGGGCAACTTATTTCTACAGAATATGGCAAACTGACAAATGTTGATAACAAAAGGAAAAGCAACCAATTCTACAAAAATGATGTTGGATGCTGTAAATACAGAATTTCACTATGAACAAGAAGCAAGTCATAATGGAAAACTAAAGAGGTCAGAATTATGGACAGGAAGTAATAAAATGAGATTCAGTTGGAAAAATATAGTTAAGGAAACATTAGCTAAACATAATTATTCAGCAGAAGGAAGATCTTGGGAGAAAAAATAATTCTAGCAAGTATAATCCCTCCCTCCTTCCCTGCAGCTGGGAAGCATGTGTTACTCTACCAAAATACTGTACAGTAAGTGAGAATATACAGTCACACCGCTATATAGGAAAGGCACTTTATAGAAAGAAGCTTCTAATCAAAATCTGAAGTTAACACAATTAACTTTGTGTAAGATTTTATTTTCTGAATTCAAGAAGAAAAATAAAGTGAAATAATACTCTATTTAGAAATAAACAATTTAATATTTTAGTGTTCTGAGCTTTCGGACTCATACTGGAGCCCATCTTCAGGGAACTTCTCTCTAGACCCATGATGGCAAACCTAGCTCAGCTCCAGCACACATGCACGTGCTGGGCAGCTGATTTTTGGGCCTTCTGGGCCCACTAGAAGTTGGAAAATGGGCTGTTTCTGGACTCCGGAGGGCCTCTAGGGGTGGGGGTAGGGAAGGCCGTTTTCGCCCTCCCCAGGTTCCTAGAAAGGCTCTGGAGCCTGGGGAGGGCAAAAAAACAGGCCTTCCGGTCCCACTGGAAGTCGAGGGCCTCCGGGGGTGGGGAAGGCTGTTTTTGCCCTCCCCAGGCTCCAAGAAAGCCTCTGGAGCCTGGGGAGGGCGAGAAACAGGCCTACTGGGCCCACTGTGCTATCGCGTGCCAAAAGCGGAGGAAGCGTGGGTGGGTCACACATTAATGTGTGGGGGGGGGCAGGGCGCATTGAATCATGGGTGTGGGCACAC
Source organism: Pantherophis guttatus (assembly GCF_059756535.1). Taxonomy (NCBI): domain Eukaryota; kingdom Metazoa; phylum Chordata; class Lepidosauria; order Squamata; family Colubridae; genus Pantherophis; species Pantherophis guttatus. The sequence continues at coordinate 166,833,995 of NC_142064.1, forward strand.
ATGCACGTGATCCCCCCACGACCCCCTCCCACTTTTGGCACGCAACGGCAAGAAGGTTAGCCATCACTGCTCTAGTCTGACCCAGATTGGATCCTGCAATTTAATATTCTTCTCACGGGGCAGGAAACTAAAGTAGAAGATTCTCCAAAAGGTTTATTTTGAATAGAAATATGCACAGTTATCCTTTCAGATGAAATTTCTGAACTTTATTTATTTAAATAATCACACATGTGCATACACACACTCAGAGGTTGTTTTGTTTCTTGCAAAAAGTGTTCTACAATTGAGTATTGCCAGTTTAATTTTTAACTCAGATCTACTTTCTCACACGGAAGAACTGACGTGCAAGGAACTCATACAAACATATTACTGTCAAGTAGAAATCAGCACATATCATACATATGATTTAATCCTGCATATTATTTAAAAGGGGATGTGAATTTATTGCTCTAATTCAAATACAGATTGCAGAATTTATACTGCAGTGTTTACAAATTAAGTGATTGGTAAACAAAGGATTAACCATGCCTCTTCAGTTTGCTGTTTATCCTGCCAAACTGCCCCCTTCTACTGAGGACTATTATACTGTATATGTGGAAGCAACCTGGATTTGGCTTCAAATCTGCTGAGCTAGAGAAATCAAAACACACTAGCTTTGGCAATGCCTAAATAATTCCTTTAAGTATCTTCACTTTGTTCAGGGAAAAAGAATAACAGTTAGCTAAAAGGTTTACAGAAGTGCAAACTGAGCACAATTAGAAAATGTTGTAATTCAAAAGCGTATGAACAGATTAAAAATTCATGAGATTGGTCATTTAAACATTCTTCTATACTGTGCATTGAAACTTTGGGCACCAATGAAAATTTGTGGTTCCGTTATCTCAGAAGATGATACTGTCACCAGATTTGGGTAATGACATGTTCAAAAACACTTTTCTAAAAGATTTTAAGATTTTAACAATGAAATTAGCAGTTAAATATAGATCTCAACTGCAAAGCCTATTTGTAAGAAATGAGGCAGACCCTCATAGTGAGTGTTATGTATTATGATTTCATTCTCCAGAGGTGAGACTTACAGGAGTATGAACTACAACGAGCAACTAATAAAATAAAATTTCAAATCGACATACTTATCTGTTTTAGCTCAGCTAAATGTTTGCATGGATTGTCCTCTACCATATGCGAGGCAGCATACTGGATGAAATGCTTCCAATAAACTGCGGGAAGTCTTATAAAAAGCAAAAACAGCCATGCTGACCATGAGAAAAACAAACAAGTTTCAAACTAAATTTTTTATTAGCTCAACTCAAGGTTGCCAAAGAGCATACAAAGTTTAAAAAACAGGAGAAAGAATAAACGTGGTTTCAGTTCAGTTACATGATGCTAGATAATGAGAGGCTGCACACACACATCTATCAAATAGAGAAATGAGATGTTTTAAATTCCTAATTGTCAAGCAGAACATTGACCCTCCTTTTAAAAGTAGTCTTACATAAGAAACTTTCTTTCCTTCACACATACTTTGATTTCAATTACTGTGTCTCATACACACATAACTCAATCAGCTGTGTTATATTTAAACTTAACAATAATTGCTTAAGTATTGTTCAACTGCCAGTAACTCTGTGCAGTTTATAATTGTTAAAAAAAATATTTAGAAGAGGTAACAATACAAAAATATAAAAAGAGCACAAAATAACAAAGATAACAAAGAAAACTAACCGGGCGGGAAGAAGGAAAAGGAAGAAACGGGCATCAGTCATCCTCACCAAAAGCCCAGGTGAAGAGACTCATCTTCAGGGTCACTTGAGAGTGGGGGCTATTTGAATATTGGGAGTAGCTTCATTCCAGAGGTCAGGCACTGCTACTGAGAAGGCATGTTTCTGGGGTCCCGATTGGTGGCATTGTTTAATGAATGGAAATTGGAGTGTGTCAAGTCTGCAAGACTGAACTGGCCAGGCAGATACTATGGAAAACTGATCGTCCTTCAGACCTTGTGCCATGTAGGGCTTTGTAGGTAGCAACCAGTATTTTGAATTGTGTAAGTTAACATCTACCTTGAATTTGGGTCACACGAAGCCAGAAAAACAAAACAGAGATTCACTAATATGCATTCATTTTTTACAACTTACTTCTGGCTTTCAGAAAGAGAGGCACAAAACGTTTAGAGTATTATTTTGGTAAGTCGGCAGTGGCTACTTTCGTAAGAAAAGTTTAGTGCGAATACTTGACGCACTCTGGCATTATTATTCTCAGAGGTATCTAATAGGATGCAAAGTCTCAGAAAGGTACACCTTCATTACTAAAACATCTTATGGAGCATTATGCCATGAACTGTGGAGAAAAGTCAATGTACATATCTGATGATATGTGCTACAATAAAAATTAGAAGTGACATTCAGCACCACATAGTAAGTGAAGAAGATATGCTCTATTTATTTATAGAGGGCACATTAGCTTCCACAGAGACTGGAATGTTATAAGATTAATTAGTTGGTTCTAATCAACTCAGGTTCAGCTTCTAGAGACTATATGGATATAAGCTCACCACCTTGACCTGACTTTAGTATAGGACTACTATATAAATCTTCCGAGGACGCTCCAGTAAACCCTTTGATCATGTTCATCCACCTTATTAGATGGCTTTCCTTTCGACATCCCCCAATTTTACCAAGCATGACCTTTGTTTCCTAGTCCATCATCCACTTCCAAATGTCTCCAATACAAAGGTATATCTCTTTCATTTTTTTCTCCGTATCAGTTTTCACAGCCAAACCTTATGCTGAGGAAAAGTTTTGATCTTTGTTAATATAAAAGTATTCTTATTTTCTTCCCTAAAACTAATACCATCTTTATTTCTCTAACATCCATTATCTCTTCTTGAGTCGTCCACCCCCGCCCCCCAAATGGGGGAACTACCACTTTCACTTCTTGCCATGTGAATTCTATACTGAGAATATCTTTACTTTCTTAATATTTAATTAACTTGGATTTTTCACATTCCATTTTTACTTTCATAGCATTTTCTTTTAAGTTTTCTTTACTTTTATTTTACAACATGCCGTTGTGTGCATCTTAATTTAATTTATTCAGTTTAGCCACTACCCAACTCCAAATTGACTCTGGACAGTGTACATTAAAATCTCATATTTCTCTCTCTTTCTCCCTCCCTCCCTCTCTCCCTCCCTCCCTCTCTCTCTCTCTCTCTCTCTGACTTTATTATCCTTTGTATCCTTAAGAAAAACTTAAGAAATATACAGTAAATTAGGAATGGCTGCAATCATGGTATATATCCACACCAATATTTTTCAAACTCCATAATTTCTATGGAACCTTGGATTCCATACATAGAGCTGTTAGCACTGTAATCGCCTTTTCAGCTTTAAACAATTCATTGGATATATCATTTGAATCTTGTGCTTCTTATTTGACAGTCTATCTTCTATCTGTTTTCTATCGTTTTCCAATAGAACGGATGTCTGGCTACAATTACATTCTACAGATGTTTCTATTATTCTGTAAGCTTGTTTATAAAAGTACCAAACTATATATATAATTTCTTTAGTTTCATTTTCCTCTATCGGATCCCTTATGGGGTTATTCTTGAGTATTTCTACTCCAGCTTTAAATGTTATTGTGATTACCTTTTGATGTTTTTAAATTCATTTTTGTCCCTTTCTTGTTACATTTTTCAGTGTAACATTCTCATTTTTGGGTTGACATATTAAAAACATGTATTTAATTGCGGTACATCCTTCTCGATCAAGCTTTTCATCCTTCATTTTTCCCTGGGTACCATAAGTTTGAAGTGAAAGTCAGTTAGGTTTTTTTTTTTTTTCACTTTGAGATTTGGAGAATTTTTTTCTGCTTCCGTTTTCACATATCTCTTACCTCTTTGTGGAGCTTCTCAAGTCATCTTTCAGATGAGTTGTGTTCCAAACCTGTCCTTTGTACTGATCTTTTCTTGCCCTGTTTTTATATTTTGCCAGTATGTTCTTCAGATCATATCTTGCTAGCACATCTACTGTTTGATTTTATTTTAGCTTAATTTATGTTCTGCTCCACAGATTTCCATTTATCTGGTAGTGTCTTGGTTGACTGGATCCCACTTCTTCATCTTCTGTAATAAAATCTGTTTGATTCTAATATTGTCCAGCCAGGGAGTTCCACAGGCAAAATTTACATTTATGGTGCCTTAAGCCAATGTTGGCAATAAACAAGTAACTCCCTTCACAGAATTTTATTAACTTACCTGCTACACTGTTGAATTTATCCAATCAGAATCTTCCTGTAATTGCAGACTCTTCCATTTCTGTCATCTATTATATTCCTGCCGCCTATTAGAAATACTTTTTTTTCCTTCCTTCCTTCCTTCCTTCCTTCCTTCCTTCCTTCCTTCCTTCCTTCCTTCCTTCCTTCCTGTCCCTCTCTCTTTCTCTCTCTCTCTCTCTCTCTCTCTCTCTCCCTCCCTCCCTCCCTCTCTTTTTCTCTCTCTCTTTCCTTTTCGATCCTTTCTCCTTAATTTTGCCTGTACTTTGTATTCAGGGGTGGGCTGCTGCCCTTGTAACAACTGGTTCGCCTGGAACCAAAAATGTGAGAGCGCACATGCAGAACCTGGGGGGTGGAGTTAAAAGAGAGATCAGCCAAGAATCCATACATAGACACAAACAGACGAAGTCCAGCCTCCCCTAAGGTTTGTTGACCCTTATTTAACTCCAAGCAGATGATAAATGTTAGTTGAAAGATTCCTGTGCACAGGCTTTTTAGTAATAAATCAGTTTAATTGGACCAGGTCTTTCGTGCCTGAAATATCTGACTATTTACCTGACTCACCCAGCAAAAGTAGCATTCTACTACTTTGGGTCTCCATCTGCAGCACACTGTTTGCCAAATTTTGAAAACTTGGAACAAACATGGGAGAAGGAGATTGAGGAACTAAAATGTGGGGGAAGCTCCTTTCTTTGTAAGATCAACAAAAAAGACATGTTAAGCATCTCCTGTAAAATTCTGCACAATCAGCACAATTAGCTGAAGTCGGAGCTATGTTAAAGTTAAAGCTCTACTTCTTCCTACTATTCTTTGAAACACCAGATAGGCTGGTTCAAAGAGTTCTGCTTTAAGAGACTGAAGAGGGAAACAAGAGCTAGGAACACATCCAAAGTTCGTATCAGCGCAAAGGTTTAGTATCACAAAATGCAGTTCCATAAGCCACTTGGAGAAGAAAGATTTATTTATAACTTACACTTACAACAAACGACCCTTAGCCTGACCCCAAATGAAGACTGTACTATATTATTCAAGGAATTCATAAAACTATGACCTCAGATATCTTGTTGACTTGTTGACTTGCCTTGTCTTTGACAGATCGCTTAGGAAGCTGGCACAGACACATGTTTGCAGTGTAAGACACTATGTACAGAATTTAACTATCAAACCAGCAAACTAGCAAAGTATCCACCGTCTTTTTACACACATTTTCTTATTGCTTGTTATTCCTAATGCCTATTATTTCACATTCTGGCTTGCGATTATTCTACAGTGGGGTGTCAAACTCAAGGCCCAGGGGCCAGATCCGGCCTGTAGGATACTTAGATCTGGCCCACAAGGCTGCCCTGGAAACAGCAAAGGCCCGGCCCATGGTGCTTCTGCCAGTGAAAATGGGCTCCCGAGCTCAGTTTTCAGCTGCCACGGCCTCCTGCAATCCGCTGCCAGTGATAATGGAGCTCAGGAGAGCCGCACACGGGTGCCCATTTTCACTGGCAGAGTGCTTGGGCCACCACAGGTGCCCCCAACATGAGTGATGTCAAGCTGGCCATGGCTACCCTGGCCACACCCACCCCAGCCCCCCAAGGTCAAACACAACCCTGATGCAGCCCTCAATGAAATCAAGTTTTTTTTATAGAAGGTTTTTTTATTTTTATTTTTCATAAAACATTATAAATGTACAATCTCTTTAACCATTTTTATCATGCATATTATATTTCCGTTTCCATATTGGTTCATTCTTCATCCTAAAAACCTCAAAAAACATTCAGAGTTGCTCTTCTACCATTCCATATCTCCCTTCTTCCACAACAACCATTCCTCTCCTTCTCCCCTCTTCCCTCCCTTCTTCTATTCTTTTCAACTTTCTTCTTTCTTCCTCTCCTTCCCCTTCCTTTCTCCCATTTGAAATCAAGTTTGACACCCCTGTTCTACAGCTTCTGAAATAGATTGAAGTTTCCTTCCAAGACTGTCTTTTCCATGTACCTGTAGCTATTGTAATGCATTGTTTACTTTCTGATCGCCCTCTCTAAAACTTGCAGATCTTCCATTGAGGTAGTGAGGACAGGCATATTATTAGAAAAAATAGGATCTGGCAAGATCAAGTCATGCTGTCAAGCATTTCATCTAACACTCTCCTCAAAAGAATACAGTTGGCTACTCTATCTGCCTTGATATAACATACATATTACTACTCAGCTTCAGCTGATGTTAGGAATCCGTGAAATGATTAAGACCTACCTATGTCTGGCTCTGAATTCTGCTTACTCAGGCTGTGAAGAGCTTAGCTTCTTTATTTCTGCCCTACCTGGGTGTTAATTGTTTAATATCATTCATAAATTGTTTATACAATACTTTAACCAGAAGCAATAAGAAGAGACTTTTTTTTAATCATGGTAAAATATATTCTAAGGTAGTTCATAAATGCAATTTAGGTATTCATGATGCCACTTTGTTTTATTGATTTACCGTATTTTTCCGAGTATAAGACGCACCTTTTCCCCCAAAAAAGAAGGTGAAAATCTGGGTGAGTCTTATACTCCAAATATAACCCTACCCAGCTTCTCAAATGGAGGTTTCAGAGGCTGAAAAAAGCATCAGAAACGAAGCTTCAGAAAAGAAGCCCCCAAAAAGAGCTTCAGAGGCTTTTTTTTGAAGCTCTGTTTCAGAGGCTTTCAGAAGCAGGAAAAAAAGTTTTTTCTGAAACAGAGTTTCAGAAGTTTCAGAGGCAAGGAAAAAAAGCAAAACAAAGCAAGGCACAGAGCTCACAACCAAGAAACCTGTTGCTAAAATTCACCTCTGGGGACAGCTGATTGGGAGTATTCCAGGAGGCCGATCCACCTGCCAATCAGCTTTTTTCGTACTTTCCTCCCAAAAAACTAAGGTGCGTCTTATACTCCGGTGCGTCTTATACTCCAAAAAATACGGTACTTTTATTCACTTGAAAATTTTTAATTGTCATTTCCGCAATCACATTTTCATATTGCCTATTCAGGAATCTGAAACATTTCTTTAAATTATAGTTCAATCTTTGTTCAAAAGATTCTTTTCTGAATCTAACAATCATATAAAAAGTATGGTATAAATATTCATTACATATATCTAAGGTCACTTCCCATATCATCTAGCTACAAACTTCTGGCTAAAGGTTTTATTCAAAATCTCAAGACCACTTTTTGAACTGTGTCCAGAGAAAACATCACACTGAATCAAAACCTGCAAATATCATGTTTGTGTATTGCAAAGCAGCACCTGGAATAGCAAATCAGACACCAACTATGTTATTGTTAGGTCAACACTTATGTTCAAGATTGGAACTCCTGAAACTTAATTTAAAAAGAAGCATTTAGGACAAATAGCCAAAACAAATTGATTAACACCATCATGCTGAAACATTGGACAACAGCAATGGACTATAGTGCAAATACATAACTTGAAAGATCATGCAACGAAAGGCACCTCTTTCATTTACTATCGAGATTGCTCCTGATAATATTCGGAGACTATATACTAACCAGGTAATGAATACAGAAAGAAGTTGTACATGACATAGTTGAAGAGTCAACTGCAATTAATGAATTACCATCAGCAGCAGCTACCCCTAGACTCTAGGGGCCTAGAATATTAATGTAATGGGTGATTGCACCAGTACCATCAGACACACCATTTCAGTGTTCCTATTAGTTATGACAAATGTTACTCTATTCACATAGAAGCTACCACAATGTCTAGACTTGTAAGTATGATAGACTCTATAACTTGATTGGGAGGGGCAAAGTATATAGGTTTATTGTTATCACTGGTTGATTACACATACCTGTGACCTAGTATTATTTAATTACTCTGGGCTGTATAGATATGTTGTAATTCAGGCTCAATAGAGTTGGTTCTTCTAGAGGTTTCGTTAAAGCATACAACAGAGAAATCAATTCCTGACATTAGTGTTTTCAGCTGATCACCACTAAAGACACAACAGGTGTTTTGTCAAAAGCACATGGTACAAAAGCCACTAAACACTCAAGTCACATGAATTGGCCTTATCTGAGGCCAACATTTGGCTTCCCTTTTTTGTCTGCCTGCTACAAAGAGTAACTATAACAAAGCCTTCTATTATAAACGGAGATTTCCATTGTAATCTAGAGGTCTCTTTAATTTTTGTATGGAGGTGGCAAGTACATGCAGGCTCAATCTTTCCCATCTCTTAAAGGGTGAAATTACTGACATTTTTTCTATAACATCACTGCAAAATTCCATAAGCAAAACACACATAACAGCTACTATTCAGAAAAGGGAAAATCAAGTTTCGGTAATGTTTTTCTTCTTCTGCCTGATAGTTGCCATGGTCACCAGATGACTGTGTATATATCTGTGTCTAATTAGCCACCCCCACATTGCACCATAGCAACATAGCTAATATTGTTCTCTAAAGAATTTTTTTTTGGAGGGGGGGAGTTTCAAGCATATAGATTTATAATGAATTATATAAAAGTAAGCAATTGGTTTCTTTAAAAGAATAGTCTCGCATGCATAAAATAGTAAAATAAAAAGAAGACATAAATATTATAATATATATTTAGGAAGTCAGGCCTTGGCTACAAAGCCTTTTTTTCACCACATTCTTGGCTTGAAAAGTGTTTTTCTGAAGGATTAACACAAAAGAATCAAGATATCTTCAAGATGCTACTCTATTGTGCAGTAGCCTGAGATGAAAAATAATAGTCACAAATTAGGGACAAAGCTTGAAGGAAGCCAGCGAGTAAAACTTTCTTATCTTCTATCTTGTATTATCTTCTCTTTTTTTGAGTCCATTAACAGCAGCTAATGTCTTGCAAAAAGGAACAAAGGAAACATAAGGGGCATGATAATAATCCATATGTTATGACACTATCTCCCACAGATATCTTATATCTGATCTTCACATTTCTTTCTCTTCTTACAGAATCATTAAAAATCATTTAACATGGCAACCTCGTCAAAAACTCATACCCGCTCTACCATCATGGAAAGAAGGTACCTGCTCCAAGAAATGTTTAGAAAGAAATAAACAATAAACACCTCATCATCATGTTTTTATCAAATCCTATTTTCTGACTATTTCTGTCTGGAGTCAATAGGTAGTTATCACAGTTTATCAAATCTACATGGTCTGGTACATGTAATGATCTCTTTCTTTGCTTGTACTTTGATTCCCACCAAGCCAATTTCAGTAGAATACCTCTAAATCTTATTTAGAAAATAAATTCCAACAGATGGGTGGAGTTATTTTCCCATGTAACAATATAGAAACATGTAGACCAGGTTTCTTTCTGTGCTCAGATCTTCCAGTTCTCACTCTGGCTTATGATTCTACCTGCTATGTCAACAAAGCTAACCAAGAAATGTTAAACTAACTTCAAATATACCTGTACCAACTCAGTCCTTTGGTAAAGAGCATTTTCTGTTGCATTCCAAATGCAGCTAAAAAATAGCTTCATTATTTTTAATATGCATCTTTAAAAAGTACATAACAAAGAAAAAGGTCATAAAAATGACATCTAAACTGTTATAGTGCTATAATTCTATGTTATGAGCCATTCAGAGAAGTTGCATGGTTGGGCAAAAACCTTGGGCCATCTCAGTTTAATATGTTTGTATGAACAAAGCTTTCCTTATTAACTATGCTGTATTTATGCAACTTAGATCTATTACAAAATTATTAATTAATAATTAGCATTATCACAGATCTCCATAAACTTGTAAGATCAGCGCTACTACAATACACAATCGCGATAAAACATCTTTATGCAATACAAAATAAACCACACTATCACTATCACTCAGTTATCATTTAAACAGCGATTCTATCGTCAGGGAATTTCAACAATAATGGAAAAGAAATCAATATACAAGTGAACCCTTGCCTAAAAGACAAAGGAAAATTTACATTTTATCACCAGTTTAAACCTCATTTGTAATGCCTAAAGTGAATAGAATTGGTGACAGGAGACTATTGAAAAACAATAGTATAATGAATCTCATATTCAGACAATATAATGAATTTCATACAATGGCTCCTTTCTCTCCCATTAACAGTAAAGGATTCTCAACTACACACTGGAAATAAGTAACTGCTTCTCACTGAAAAATCAGAACCCAGAAACTAAGCATGAACAACAGGCATCAAGCTACTGGGACAAACATATCATATGAAATATTGTGACTATATTTGTTAAAAGCTTACTAAAACCTAAATAAAGAACAAGAGGCAATGCATGAATTGGCATATAAAAAGCAACAATAATTTTCAAGGATAGAAAAATGTGATGATGATCTCCTGCCGCCAATTTCTTTTTTATAGTAATTTTGTTAAAAATTACAGCTAAATAAGATAAAAGCTAACATGAACTAAAAATAAATCAATAAAAAGAAAAATGGAAAAGTAATTATTAAGACGTCAGCCAGCTTTGTTCGTATATCAAGCATAGCACCTTTTTCTATATCATTCTTGTAACCTGTCATTTTTACAACCATTTTAAAGATCTATCTCTGTCTTGTCCGGTAAAACATGTTTCTCTTCCCTAACATCTTAAAAAACACTTTCTACCTGTAATGGCAGATACACTTAAAATTAACTTCTGGGTCTATTGTTCACAAATATCTTCACTATGTCCAATGTTAAAGTATTTTGCTCCATTCTCTATTAATAGAATGGAGCAAATTTAAATATTCTTCACCTTTACAATAATTGTAACATTTAGTTCCTTCTGGTTCCCTCTAGTGTCCAACCTTTAAGTCCAGTTCAATTTTTTTAAGGACTCAAAACAAAAACATTTTCTCACAGGAAGGAATATTATCATTAATTCCAAACTTTTATTTCAAATCCATCTGGACTCTTAGTCCATTGGTAACTTTCCAAAATCAACATTCTAATCACCTATTTGCTTTTATTCCCTACCACCACCACAAAAAAAAAAAAAAAAAAAAAGTCTGTAACTTGTATTTAAATTTTCTTTTTCTAAAAGTTGAAGGAAACTCAACTGGTGCTGTAAAACCTATTGATCCAAATATTCCTAAGGGTTGAAAAGCAGTTAACAAGTCATTTCCAAAAGTCATTAGAAAAGGAAGCATGGAAGCACAGTATTCTTAAATGTCTCAACTGTGGAAAGAGCAAAGATAACTTGCCCTCATCTCCCAGAGCTCTAAAACTGTTGGAGACCATTGCCTTGTGGTCTTCTGTCTAGAGCACTTCAGGGTAATCTCAAATCCTCTCCTTTTCTGGAGAGGAATGCTCAAAGAGCTGGTCTACCCTCCAGCTCTTCATTCTGCTGGAGTCATCAAGTTCTGCTTTTAGAAGAACTGCCTTCAGTTTGCCAATTTTTCCACAGAAGTCTTTCTTACCTTCAGTTTCTATTGCTCAATACTTCTTACTCTTTTTTCTGAATTTCACCTCAAATAGAATAGTATAATTGCTAGATCTATCTATATCAGGGGTGTCAAACTTGCGTCGTCATGCTGTTGTCACATGACATATCACTACCTTTTCCCCTTTGCTAAACTGGGGGTGGGGATGGCCAGAGTGTGATGCACCTGGCCCGCAGACCGCAAGTTTGACACCCCTGATCTACATGTACATACTAGGGTATTTTTCTTTTCAAGCAAAACAGTATGATCAAAGATATGGCAAAGATGGAGTAGAATTTACAGAGTCCAGTAAAGCAACAATAAAATATTTCTTGATTTTACAGTTGTACAGATCTTGCTTAGCAACTGCCTCAGAGAAAAACAGTGTACAATTACAACAGTGATGAAAAAGTAACTTTATAATCAATGCCCACATTTACAACTTTTGCAGGTCTGTAAAGCAAAAAAAAGCTGAAGTAATATTGTAAGCAGAGTCATGGTTTCACTTAAATATTGCTTCGCTTAATGACCAAATTGCCAGACCCAGTTGTGGTTGACAAACAAAGATTATCTGTATTCAGAAATAAAATGGAAGGCTTTTTGGAATTTTTAATATTTTTTTACTGCTTTTGTTTTACAGAAATTTGCAAACTACTTTAATGGAAAGAATATTTTGTAGCACACAAAATTAGCGGAGACAGCATTTAGGATTATCCACACAAACTCAGCTGTATACAAAACTCCTTATAATCCACATTTCTATATGTTCATTAGACATGTAAACTGAGAAGCCTTTTAAGATAAAGCAGTGTCGCGTTGTATTTTTTATCAACTAAGCAAAACCATCTGCATTCTATATTCTGCACTTGGACAGTGGATAGTGCTTTGTTTCAGGTATAAAAACACTTAAGCAACAGCCTTAGACAGTCTTAGACCTAGATCACTAAAGGTCCATATGTCTATAGCCCAAACAGCTTCCAATTCAGTGCCAGAGAGTTTTTAAAGAATCAGGGTTTTAATTCTGCTCATCTATTACATTTAAGTATACATACTTAAAAGACCTCTGGAAAGACAAAGATACTGGATGCATCCAGTTAAAAACAGAGAGGAAAAAGAAAAGATTCCTGTGATGAAGCTTGTCAACAAGAGTAGGGTAGAAGGGGGAAAAAAATAGGAAAAAAATAAAAATAAATAAAATGCACACCTACAAGGAGCAATGAGGATAAAGTTCAGAGTCCTCTCAAACCTGTAGTATCCATGGCGGAGGAAGACAAAATAAGCCCATGCTGAATCATTTTCTGCAGCACATACAATTTCCCAGCACACTTTAGGTGAACAGTTCAGCCAGAATCAGACCTGGCAGCGAGCACCAAACTCTCCTTTTTAATTCTTTTCAGAATACTGGACATCCAAGAAAAAATTAGGGAAGAAAAAGGAAAAGATTGGATCTTTTGGATAGAATTGGATTTTCCAAAACAACTGGAAAACTGTAGCACAATTCACCAACAGATATACAGTACTAGAAACAAGTCAAAATTAAGTGTATAAACTGGGCATAAGTTAATCATTATGAACACTTGCTTCATATGCACTGCTGCACTGACTTTGATGTACAATTGGTCTCACTCAGCAATCTCATTTTCCCACAATCTGTACCTGCTAATACCAAAATTGGATTGTATGGTTCATGCTTCATCATACAGTCTCTCTCAATTAGTGCTTTAGTGCTTTCATCTTTTTTCATGTGAAAGTAACTAACCCCATTATTTTTGCATAATGCATGTAAATTACTGGCATTTAGGAGTGCATATATTTAACATAATTTTAAATATCTTTAGAAACACATGTTTAACAAAAAAAACAATGTAAGGCCAGTAAGGGATAAACTAAAATTAAGTGGTAATAGACTGCTAAAAAAATATCTTCCAGCAGCAATGAATAGGAAATAAATTCAAGGTTGTCCTCTAGAAATCCTATATAGAAGCAACAGTAGTCTTGAACTCGACACAAAACAAATATACACTCCATCTTATGTAATAATTAACCAGACTAATCATATAGCAAAAGTAAATATTCATTCATTCATAGAGGTTCAGTTTAAAAGATATCTTTATTCTTAAGCAGTTGGTACTGGATAAGAAGTCGGGAGGCTGGTGACAACTTTGGCTTGTAGAAAACTCCCTCCTGTTGTGAATTGCAGTTCCTAGTTACAGCTGGCAAGATCCTAACCCTTAGCCTTATGTGATATGTTTCTATGCATACCGCAGAGCAAACAAAAATTAAAAATATGACTTCTCTAAATTTGATTCTACCACTTCCTAAATCAATGCTTGTGTCCTGCCATCTGCCTGTTTATCTAAGTCACTATTCCACTAACTTCCACATTAGTACTGCTCTACTGCTAAAAGGAAAAACATCCCATGGTAGAGATTTACCGCAATCATAACTCTATCAACAATTCATTGTGTATTCATGGATCAATACAGTGTGGTAGATCAGAATTGCTCAACTTGCATCAAGTTCTATGTACAAAAATTACATATGTCCATTTACTGTATCAAAGTGTTTAGAGATTCCTGTTACAAGAAATTTCCTCCCAGTTTAAAAACTACTGTTATTAGCAATAGCAACAAAGGTTACATTTTCATGGAAATGTCTGGTGTTTGTAATGAAACAATATTGATAGAATCATAACTTAATTTAAAAACATCACCATTAGATGGATTTGTAACTGGCTGACAAATTGTACTCAATGAGTTGTCCTTAATGGTACTACATCTACATGGAGGGAAATAAGCAGTAGGGTACCACAAGGTTCTGACTTAGACCCAGTACTCTTCAATATCTTCATAAATGACTTAGATGAAGGAATAGAAGGGGAACTCATCAAATTTGCAAATAACACTAAGTTGGCAGGAATAGCTAATACCCCAGAAGACAAGCTCAGGATCCAAAAAGATCTTGACAGACTTGAACAATGGCCCCTATCTAACAACATGAAATTTAATGTGGAGAAAAGCAAGGTTTTACACTTAGGCAGGAAAAACCAAAGGTACACGTACAGATTAAAAACAGTAACAGTAAGAGGAACCTTGGCGTCCTAATGGATGATCACTTAAATATGAGCCAGCAGTGTGCAGCAGCAGCCAAAAAAGCTAATACAATCATTGGTTGTATAAACAGAGGCATAGACTCAAAATCATGTGAAGTGTTAGTACCGCTTATAAAGCCTTAGTAAGGCCACACCTGGAATACTGAGTCCAGTTTTGATTACCACATTTTGAAAAAATGTTGAGACTTTGGAAAAAAGTGGAAAGAAAAGCAACTAAGGTTATTAAAGGCCTGGAGACAAAAACATATGAAGAACAGTTGCAGGTATGGCCAGTCTAGAGAAAAGAAGGACTAGGGGAGGGGACCTAACCTATCAAATGTTTGGAATTAACTGAAAAGTATATCTTGGTACACAATTCTATGAACTGTTGAAGACTCCTTTGTGAAAAACTCAAATGATACGCTGGGTTAGAAGAATCCACACAAATTAGAATAGTTTAGCTCTGCAATGCAGCTTAGATTTTTGGTATTTTTCTGCTATACATTTTGGGTCAGGAGGTTTCAATTAACAATAAGCTCACTTGTTCTGTTGTTGTATGCATTCGTATAAAAATTGCACAATAGAAAGAACATAGCAGAGATACATCACAATGAAAATATTTTTGAGCCACAGTGACTCAAAAATGGGAAGAGAGGAAAGGAGAAAATAATTTCTTTCAGTAATCCTCTAGCCTGTAAGTCTTCAAAACCTACCCAGTGAATTTATGTTAACAAGCAGAAACCACATATTTATCTCTCAAAATGACATTTAGCTGAGTAGGCTCCTTACCAAGGAAAATCATTGTGGTATTTTGTATAATAAAGCAAGGGTCCTATGTTTCATTTTATACAATAGCTAAAATATCAATCCTTACTTTTTACAGTTACTTCAAGAGTATTCTCAACTACTAACTTCTAATACCTTAGTTACTATTAAGCTATTATAGTATACACTTGGAGAGAAACCAAAAAACAGTAGTATTTAAGATTTCATAATACAGGAAATAATTACAATATCTTCAAACTTTTGTTCAGTATTGAGGTTTAGGGTTCAAATATATACAAAACCAAAGTCTTCAGCTAGGGTGAAGTACCCATTCTAATGAAAACTAGACCATCCAGAGACTTAACTCACCTGATATCTATTTTCTTAGAACTCCTGCACAAATGTCTTTATGAAATATCTTATCAAATTAACTATGCTGAAAACAGTATAAAAACACAAGTATAAGTAATAAGTAATCCAATTTCAGTTACCCATCAAAATCATCAGCTTCTATGCCATATAAACAGAGCTATTGGTGCCATCTTCTTAAAATGAGAGCTCATTCTAATTTCCAGATGAAGTACCATTAATCTGTTGCCCTACAACCTATTTGGAAAGTCATTCAGACAATACAGTGCTGGTAAGAAAAGGATAATCAAGAAAAAGTAAATTAATGAACCTGAATAATTTCAGCATTTGTTATTTTAGCCGCTACAGGCTTTTTTATTAAGCAAGCTTTTGTAGGATATAAAGAAATATGCACAGCTATCTCTCTATTGCACAAGAGAGGTTCATTTTCGTGAGTTAGAAGCCTAGTTTTGTTCTAGTGAAAAGAATTGCAAAAGCTCACAGCTGCCAATCAAATGAAGCTATAATCCCACGCTGTTGTGATGCATATTTATAAGCAAAAGTAAAAAGGCAAGCCCTAATAAAATACCTGCAATTATAATCATGCAGCCAATTCAGATAGCATAAGCCAAAGAACTGCATCCTTATAAAAGCAAATCACTGGTTACTGCATATAAAAATGTTCAGTTCTAGAAAATTATGCTGACACCAATAAAATGAATGCGCTTTGGGGCAAACTAAGTTCATCATAACTTTGGGAATTCAAATTAATTATGTGAGTGATTGCTCAATAAACTTGAATAAATGAGCAGAGACTTCATTTTTTTTCCACGGGATGAAACACACTCCTTTAACATCTAAAGCATTTAGTACGTGATCAGTTTAAGAAGGATTGGTTTATATAAACCAACTTCTGTTAGGTATTATTCACACTGTCTAGTCTAGGAATGGGAAGCTTGCAAATCTCCAGCTGTAGCTAAATAACAACTCCCAGCAACATCAATCAGAATGACTAATGCTGGAGAACGTGGCTGAAATCCAGTTTACTCATCTCTGATGTACTCTGAAACACAGTCAGATGTGGACATTGAATATATGTTGTCTTTCTTATGCTTCTAAGTTCCATGTTCCATTCCTTCACCTCACCAATTTGATGACCAAACCCTAAATATGCTGAACCCTAGATGGAGAAGTGGAGCTAGATGACAAAATCAGGGAAAATACTCCAGTGAGAAGTCCTTCTTTCCCCTCCAAACACACACAACACTTTTTTTTTTTTGCCTACTATAGAGTTCACCAAAATGTTATATCTAATGACAATATGTCTGTACATGTTGTCTGAAATGACAATATGATTTCTGTACATTCCGGAAGCCACATCATTCTGGAAAGTGTAGAATAGGGTTTGCCCTGCAGAACATTCTTATCAAACATTAAGGCAAAACTGTCAGCACACTAAGATTAGACTAGCACCAGACACTGCTGAGGTTAAAAAATGACAAGGTTACAATGGGAATGAGTGGGCAGTACATATATTCCTATTGGCTACCCCTATTCAAACTATCTTGATTTTGAAACTAATGGTGAGTAAATCGCATTTGGTGAACCATCCCTAAGGAATCAAATTTGAAAAGAATTTTTTTAAAAAAATGTTTTTAGCACATAAGTTGGCATAATGAAGACAAAAGAAAGGTATTCAGTTTTTTAAAAGATCAAAATGAACAATTTATAGTGATAGGACTAAAGAAGTGAGCTAAAGCTAATGCTTGATGAGTAAATGATGCAAGAAAGAAGTCATCTGATTCACAACTTAGAAAAATATTGCAAAACAATAATCAAATTGTTTGGCAAAAGAGAAAAGAAAAGAAGAACCATATTAAAAGTATCATCTTACAGTCAAACTAAATGAGAAATTAAGATATTTTGCAATTGGACCCTGCTCTCCTATGTTTTGTTTGCTTTCAAACTGAAACAGCCACAAGTTGGAAATGTGTAACTGGGTTAAATCCAGTGGTGGGATTCAGCCAGTTCGCACCACTTTGGGAGAATCAGTTGTTAACTTTCTGAGCAGTTTGGCAAACTGATTGTTGGAAGAAATCATTAGGGCAGAGAACCGGTTGTTAAATTACTTGAATCCCACCACTGGTTAAATCTATCCCATAAACTGAGCTACCTCAAGGGGCTGTTCCATCAGATGAGAATACATGTAAAGAAATCTTAACCTTTCTCTCCAGTCTGTCTGAGCACTGCCAACCCATTGCATTTGAAATATACACAGACAGAGAAAAGTTCTACCATCTCTTCTAGTATAGCTGAATTAGACATTCCAAATGGGCTTATATACTTAATTCAGATGCACTTTGTATCGTAGTTTTTCAAAAACGTATAAGATACCAAGAAGCAAATGTTTTCCATTTCATCAAACAATTTTATCCCATGAATCAATATTTCTTATATTTCCACATTTGCTCATCTTGGATATTTAAAACAAGTCCGCTAATGCAAGGATAGGCAACCTACGGTAATAATCAAAAGGTCACATACAACTCCAGTAAGTGATTTGTGCAGCTCCTGGTATACCTTCCAACCAGAACTGCTAAAAATGGACAGCACAATTCCATTTTGTTTTATTTATTTATATATGTTTGTATTTATTTGAGAATTTATATGGCCTCCCATTCACTTTCAGTGAATCTATGTGGCTTATAAAAAAAAAATAAAAACCCAATATTAAAAAATATATATTGAATTGGGAAACATAAAAATTAGAATGTCTGAAAATAATTTTAAAATATTAATAATATTTTAGGATGTATATTAATCTTTTTAAAATGAAAAGGGAGAAAAAGAAAAGGCATTTAAGGGTCTCCATCCATACTGCCCATTGTGACTTTTACCCTGCCAATGTTAAGAATAATTTACAGTTTCCAAACAGCTATCTCCCATTCTCTAGTGGTCCCCAACCTTTCTGGCTCCACAGACTGATGGCAGTAGCAATGGTGGTGAGGAGGGAATGGTTTTGCACATGCAGCCTTTTATATTTTTAAATACAAAAATAAACCCCTTTAGATAATAGGTATTCACAGTATTTTGCAGGCCAGCTCCAGGTTGGAGAGAAGTTTTTGTAATAAATTAGATCTTTTCTATGACAATGTTACTGAATTAAACTGGGACATACAAAAAACCAGGACAGTATCCTGTGCAGTTCTAGGCAGTGCTGGCCATAAAAGATGCTTGACAAGGGCCTGAAACAGTTGTTCAGACAGAAATTGTGCACCAGGGGATCTGGGCAAACATTTACAATGGAACCCATTAGTTTACTGGGGCTGAGGTAGTCATCTCCTGTTGTGAAACATCAAAGAGCAAGAAACACTTTGTCTGAGCCACAGGAGAACTGTTGTTATTTAGAAGAGACTGGGCTGGGTAAAACAGTTTGTTCTTCTTCCAGACTCACGTAGTTCCCTGTTCACTGTTAATTCTGTGGAAAACCTGAGCTTGCTTCTTATATAATCTGTTAAACAAAATTGCCATTGGGGTGATACAGTAGGAGGCCTGTTTTGCTTTTGTTTGCATCAGCATTTCCCATTCGTTTTCCTTGCTGCCACTTGTTCACAAAGGGGACCAGAGAGATTAAATGAGACACATTTTACCACTGGTGTATGTTACAGATTTATAAAATACTGGGTGGGCTAATTTAGTATATTGAGATATAAACAATTATCAGGGAGATTCATTAAAAGTGTCTCCTATCCCAGAGTCCAATTCTCATAGTTATTATTTCCTGGATTATTCTAGATTTACAAGGCATGTGAAGACAGATGCATAGTAATTAGCCTGTTTGGAGCTGCAGTATTTTATTTAAGCAAACAATATTATATCTGTTCATCTGTCTCAAAGTAGACAGGCCAAAAGCCTTTCCAGCCATTTGATTTTAGCATAAAAAAACCATAGCCATTAGCCTCTCCATAACCCAAATGCTCTCCCTGAAACTAGTACACCTGTTGTTCAGATAAAGTCAAAAGGTTGTTGTATCAGCAGGACACATTTTCCAACACTCATATTCTAACATCTTCTATTAGAAAATAGCCATTTTTCTTCAAATGGCTTTTCTTCCAACTGTGAACACTCTGTGGAATACGACCGCTGCATAAATGTTATTTGTGCCATTAGCAGTCCAGGAACAACTGACAACTCTCCATGCAGCAGTGGTAACTCTTCATCACAATTAAACGTTATTGCTTTTTAAAATACTTTTAATCACCAACATTCCCATTCAAGCACTAGGCTATTCTAGCCTTACAGATGGGTGTAAGAGAAATCCACACAGATTACTGAAACAATTGAACTTTTTCAACATGAGTGTTGCTGGACATCTGGTGTGCCTTGTGATTCTCAACTTTAGTTCATTGCCAAAGGCCCTTCAAGTCAAAGCCAATTTACACCATGAGGTCATACAATTGAGAAAACGTTATGTGACTCAACCTTGAGATTTAAAATTTAATATTCTTACATTTTTTGCTATTTTTAAGATATAAATGATTAACATATCATAACAACCAATAATAAGATCTCTCAGTTTATTTTTTTACTTCCTATAAGACCACCAGTACAATAGGAAACCCTAACATATCATATGTCCAGCAAGAAGGGTGGGAAAAGGTGGGAAAGAAACATTATATATTTTTTCATATTCAAAGTTTGGCCTTAAAACATTTCCTGAAACAAAATTAGTCTGGAACTGCTTAAGTTTAAAAAAGAATTCAGCTTGCTGAATCCAGGCTTTTATATTGAACAAGGTAGTGTAGCTTGGAAATAATCCAAAGGAATGAACCTGTTTAATAGCAGACCCACAGGAAATAATCTTGGACAAGTCTTGCCTGGCTGGATTTGTGGTTTATTTATAAAATCTTTACACTACCCTTCAGGATAGTATTAAAAATCAATAAAACAAATACCAAATAAAACAGGAAAGACAGAAGGCAACTTGAAAATAAGAGGACTTCAAAAGAGCTAGAAATGAGTGCATACATTCATATATAATTTGATCTCATAATATGCACTTGCCAGAAAAACATGAGATATTAGACAAGAGCGGGATTCCAGGGCACCATACTCAAAAACTAAAATAAAGCCATACAGTCATCTTCTTACAATTTGTTTAATGACTTTTCAAAGTTGCTTATGACCAGTTCTCACACTTATGACCACTGCAGCATCCCCACAATCACACATTCAAACTTTGGGTGCTTGCCAACCAACATGCATTTACAATGGTTGCAGCATCCCAGGGTCCTAGGATTGTCATTTACAACCTTCCTGGGAGGCTTCTGACAAGCAAAATCAATGGTGAAAGGCAGATTTGCTTTATAACCGCATTATTCACTTAACAACTGTAGTTATTCATTGAACAACAATGGCAAAAAGTTCATAAAATGGAGCACAAGACATTTCACAACTGTCTTTCTTAGCAACAGAAATTTTGGGCTCAATAGAGGTCGTAAGTTGAGGACTATCTATATAGAAAAACTTGGGTAAAGGACTTTCCAACAGATAGTACTGGAAGATATAGTACTGCATTGTAGTAAGTCACAAGAAAGTGGTCTTTCAAAGCCAAACAGTGATGGTGGTATTGCTTGACAATATAAGGTTTATTGATTAGAGAAGTAAAATATATTTAAATAGATGAAAATGAAAATATGGCTCCTTTTGGTGTGATTTCTTTTGCTGCTTAACCAGGAAAGTCTTTTAAAATGTCAAATCAAATGCAGGCGTTAAGGGAAAGAGCATCACTTTGCACAACACAAAGTATAGCATCTCTTAGAAATAGCGGCCAATTAGAGCTCTATGGCTTTTGAACATGGTAACAACCTCCAAACCTGATTCTGGTTAAAACTAATAAAAGTGGATTAAATAGTCCTGAGACTACTGAGAAGATCCTGCTGTGAAGCTACAGGTTTAATTAATGGGGATGGGATTTGAATATTTTCTGCAATCAAAGTACTGTTTACCCTTTTAATTCTCACTATCTAAAGTAGGGTATAATAACTAAATAGGAATGGAAGATCAAATCTCTTTATTGAGCAAACTGTCCCCATATAAATTGCTGTGTAAAATTTAAAGTTGAATTGACTGGTCATTCTCTAGAACAGGGGTGTCACACTTGCGGTGTCACGTTCTCATATGACATATCATGACTTTTTCTCCCTTCACTAAAATGGGGGTGACTGTGGCCAGCGCATGACGCATCTGGCCCGTGGGCTGCAAGTTCAACACCCCTGCTCTAGAAGATTTGCATAAGATTAACAAGGGTTTCTAATCTCAGCAGAGGCACATATGTTTGCATGGATGTGGATATATATTTCTGTGCAGACATACATACGTTTGTATGCTTTCAAGGTTCCATCCTTGTTCCAAACACATATTCCTGGGTTAAACATATGCCTGGTGCCTCATAATTTCATACTTGTTTTCCAAAACAAGTATGCATTTGCATTTGCTACCAACTGTTGGGCCGTGAGAATCTAATTAAAAATACATTAGAACCCATAAGAATGTCTGTCCATAGTTAACTGGGAAGAGGGAAGAAAGGTATTCAACTAAGGTTCTGTTCTTATCTATGCATAGAATAAAATCCCTGACAAACTTGCCTTTCTTCTTTAGACAACCCACTACAGATAGGGACAGCTCAGCAAATAGGGGCAAGCAGAACGTCCAGTTGCAAAGCTCTCTCGTCATTCCTGGAGTTGTACATTATTCTTCATAAAAGAGCTGTCCAACCACAGGAGGCGGCAACAGCAGTTATAAAAAGCCCTGTTACCCTATAGTCATGCAAAATCTATCCTGCCAGCTGCTTCTTCACATCCATGAAAGAGAATGAGAAGAAGTAGATTTGATACATATAACAAAATAATCTTCTCTGAAATGAACATAGGCAAATGTCTCCATTCCAAGATCAGCTGCATTTACTAAAAACAGTAAATTCCGTGAAGCAATTCATTGGGTAGGCCTAGGTCTAGCAAGCAGAAAACTATTAGCTGATATAGTAATATACATACTGGTGCTGACCACCCAACCCTATAAGGCAGAGATGGCGAACCTTTCTGGCACCGAGTGCCCAAACCAGAATGTGCATGCATGGGTGTGCGCATGTGCGGCCACCAAAGCCCCAGAAACTCGAAGACCAGTGCACCCCAGCCACCTGGTCTTCAGGTTTCCAGTGTGCATGTGTGTGCATGCCAGCTGGTCTTTGTGTGTGCCGAAGCACCGGAAACCCGAACACCAGGTGGCCGGCATGCGCATGTACACCGACCAGCTGGTCTTCGGGTTTCTGGGTCTCCAGCACACACAAAGATATGTGCCAGAAACCACAGGAGCAGCTGGTGATGGTGCGCATGGCCACAGAGAGGGCTCTGCGTGCCACCTCTGGCACGCGTGCCAAAGCTTCGCCATCACGGCTATAAGGCTAGTTCCCTTTTTTCTTTCTCCTCTGAATGAACCTGCCCATCCTTTGCACTGAGAACATACTTTAGATTTTTAGCTTGTGAGAGGGATAACGAGAGCCAGAGCTTTCATGTAGTCTTCCCGTTTCTGAAGTATCACTTACCTTCAGAACATTGTTTCAAAAAAGCAATTAAAATTATCTTGTTCCAGGCATTTGAGAACTAAGGAGCACTGGCTGACTTTCACTAATTTTCAGACTTTTTAATATTTTGACTTTTTTTTGGAGGAGGAGTCTGGGTTGTTTTTAATGGTATGTTGTTGTTATAAACCACCTGGACTCTGGTGAAGGAGTCATATACTAATTTTGTTTTATATATACATATGGGTTGGTGAGTGGGTGGATGGACGGGTGGGTGTATTGGAACAATTTAAACTGCTATCCTATGGACTGTGACTATTTATTTGGGATAAATCCTACTGAGTACTGAAAAATGTGTTTCCAAATAACTATGCATAGAATTGAACTGCCCAACCTTACAGTAAATAAAGCAGTTCAGACATTAAAATTAACTTTTCAGTTTAGATAGATAGATAGATAGATAGATAGAGAGAGAGAGAGAGAGAGAGAGAGAGAGAGAGAGAGAGAGAGAGAGAGAGAGAGAGAGAGAATACACAACACTGTATTTTCCTGTCAGTTCACTTCTTAATTTATTGCCTGAAAGAAAAAGCTGGGATTCAGGATGCATGCTGGCAAGATTTCTTGCCCATTTAAAAGCATGTAACTCATACCTTGCATCTAAATGAGACACCAGGAAACAGATTGGTTAATTTCTTAAAAATGAAATGAAAATCATTTACTACAGAAAATATAATTTTTACAATTTGGAGCAGAAACCTAGAACAGAAAAAGTGGGTCATGTACCCAAAGGCACATATTCCATGCACATTTTTCATATGGAACATCCTTCTTCAGTTCTATTTCAGAGGAATATAATCTTGAATTGGGTATCTTAAAATTCATTAAGTTGATCATTTATTTGTTAATATCCATTACTGAAATGGATGGAATTCTGGAATTCAGCCCTCCCCTTCCCCCAATCTATTTCTAAGTATTTTATTTCTGAATGAAGAAGGCTTGAACACAGTTTGGAGAATCAAGTCTTCTCAATATTGAAGTTACTTTAAAAACATTTTCTTTCCTGGATGAAAGTGAAAGAGAAATGGGGCAGGTTCAAGCTTAATATTTACCATGGGTAGCCTGATTTACTCAGTATGCTAACTCGTTCATTAAATATGGTTTGTTGAATTAATCACAATTGGCTGGGTTCACACAATATATCACTAAAACTAAACAACCCATATTATGCCTTAGTACAATCTTTGCATACAGATCGTATCTTCTCATAACAATAAACCATGGTATAATGTTGACACTGACTGCAGCCCTAGCAGAAAAATTATTCTTTCTGAATAAATCCTTTTCAAACAAATGCTATCTGCAGTCCTCTACAATAATAGAGGAATTGGGCTCTTGTATTAGACTGGGTTTATGAGCTGTGGTGGTGCAGTGGTTAGAATGCAGTATTGCAAGCTAACTCTGCCCACTGCCCAGTGTCTGGAGTTTGCCCCTGACCAGTTCAAGTTTGACTCAGCCCTCCATCCTTCCAAGATTGATAAAATGAGGACCCAGATTGTTGGGGACAATATGCTAACATTTGTAAACCACTCAGAGATTGCTATAAACTACTATGGAGCATTATATAAATCTAAGGGCAATTACTATTATATTATCTGGGCTGCAAACATATGGACAGCTGACATTTTTTGTATCTTTTTGCTACCATTTCATGGTCATCCAGATTTTTACAGCCTGGATATGATAACCCAGCTTTTACAGCACCCACCCACTTCCCATTTTTGATATGTTGGTGGGTATGGAAGAGCATGCATTATGTCCACACCAGTATATTTTTAATTTCTAGTTATTGCTTTGTCTTTATGAGTTTTAAAAATCTATCATCATAATGTGTTCTTCAAGTCATCCAGATTTTTTTTTTTTTTTTTTTTTACATTTCAGACTCATTCATGGAAGCTGTTCACATCCTTAATTTTAAATACCTTGATTCCTAATGTCTGGCTTTGAGCCCACTTTGTAGAATCTGACTTCCAAATGAATGGCTGGCTGGCTGGCTGGCTGGCTGGCTGCCTTCCTTCTCTGAGAGCTACACAACCAAGAAGAAGCCTCTTAATAAAGACAAGAAAGGGTTCCTATTCATTTTGGTTCCATTAACTTCTCTACCGTTCAGATCCCAAGTTTATAAATAAGAGCTGGAAGAGATCCCAAGAGGACATTGAGACTAACCCACTTCCAGAGCAGAACACTGTTCCATCACTTGAAAATAGGGACTGTTTCATCAGACCAGTTGTAAAAGAAAGCAGTGAAAACACACATGATTAAAAGCATATGGTCAAAGCAGAGTTATAATTTCCCAACCCCACAGATGTTTTGCCATATCCTCTTCTTTTTGTGTAATCGCCTGGCTTATAATTAGTCTCAACAATATTGTATGAATTTATATGCCTTACAGCATGAATAGGGTTGTAGGCATTACCCTTAAACAGGCTTAACAGGAAGAAACCCATTGAAGGCAATTATGTTTTTATGGTGAAACAAACAGCCTCTAATAAGAAGCAGTTCAGAAGCGTGGTGAAAAGAACACCAACGAGGAGATTAGATATTAGTGCAGCAGCCAAAGGGTTTTAAGCTTCCAAAACAGGAAAGGGAGTGAACTGTCAGGCTACATCAAATTACCCTCCATATGGGAATGTACACGAGTCCTTTCTCAAGTGTCTTTTACAACCTGGCTCACAGGTTTTGGTTATTTTATTTAAACATACAAACATAAATATAAAGCTACAACTGTTTTAGTATTAACTTAAAATGGTGCCCACAGAGAATTCAGAGCTAAATGTGCATAACTTTGCAAACTGTCAATTGCTAAAGCTTCTAAGACTGTATTCCATAGAATTTTATTCACTTGTAAAATATAATTTCTAGGGTTTCCCTTACTTGTTGCAAGGAGCAAGCAACAATATTAACAATCACTGCACAATAATCCTGTAAACAATAGCAGGACAATTTTCAGCAGAAACAACATTAAACTAATTGGGAAGCAAGAATACCTTCACAAAAAGAAAGCATTTTAGCAAATTAATGCAGAGAAATGTACATAGCTTTTTCTCCAACACAGCAACTGACCAACCAATTCAGTGATTTCATTAGTTTATCACATATGGCACAATTAGAAGCCATGATGTAAAGCATTATATTAAACGGCAGAGCCTGAGCTAATTCCTTGTTAATATTACAAGGGAAGTAAAAGTGTCCAGAACAATTATGCCATGCTGACATAAAAATGACACATGTATCATAACATCATCGTGCTAATAATGTGAATCATGTGGTCACAAAACAATGCAAAATTATGTGAGTATATAATTTGTGATACATACAATATCACTTGTTCCCTCTTATATTTTCCCCATTGTGGACACCCACAAGGAGCACCTATTCATACACATCTCTATTTTTTTTGGAGTTTATGGACAAATTTAAAAGGTTGAATATGAAATTCAAATGTACTTCACAACCTAGAATTTCATATCACAATGAAGGAAAAGTAAACAAAATAAATCACACCTATTAAAGCAACTGTGTAGTATGGAAGCAGGAGATGCTTATTTGATATGGCTTACAGAGTACACTACATAGTAATTATTGATATAATGTGTCTATCCCATACAAGCTGTATTTCCAAAAACCACTAAAGCTATACTATGGTTTATTGGATTTTGGTTTAGTGTAAATCTAACCAGTGTGGTGTGAAAATAATTGTTCATGGTTATTGCGTTGCAACAAATTCAGCCAACTATGTATCTTTGAACAGTGTGAAAATCAAGTTACAAAAGATTCCCTGACTGGTTCCCTGGAACTATTCTACTCAACCAGATGGCCATTACTATGGCCACATAAATATGATCTAAGCCACACTATGCATGATTTAGATTGCTATTCAAAACCACAAACACATTACTTGAAGAGTCATTCCCATCTACATTACATAAATATGCCCATTATTTACAACTGCATACTAATATTAACTTTGTTCCCTAGAAAACATTCTAAAATTGCACGATGGTCAACTAAGACCCATATTGCAGTCAGAATAAGTAATATTATGCCATTACTATTGACTTGTCTAATTCATCCTGGAAACCTATCACATCTTAGCAGCATGTTGCATTTTTATGATATGTGCACAGTTCCCCGCTAAAACTTAGATTTGCAGTCAGTAATTCTGGTTACATTAGATGTCCTTGTAGTTTGAACACTATATTTTAAAGTAGGATTACATCAGCCAGAAACTATTTTAAAAGAAATCTACATACAGGTACAGTACAACATTTGGCAAATCTCCCAGCTGGAATCCAGAGTTAGCAACCTGTATACAATATCAATTGCTGGGGAACATGAGTTAGAGAATGCTATGGTACTCCTACCCTGTTTTTTAGTACTGACAGACATTGTTTGGTCTCTGTGGGAACAGAACCCTACTTTACACAGCAGCACTTGTTGCATTAGACAATCCTCTGACAAGGTAAAAGCATTGCCAACAAGCTTTCTAAGCAACCTGTGAAAATATATACAACAATGCAGATGATGGAATTGGCTTAGTGGTGCTACAGGACCATATTATGGTGACACCACTGAATTAAACTTGCAAAATTGTACACTTTCTAGAATAAGATTGTGTGAGCAGAGCAGTGCTGATACTGATTATTTACAACATTATTACTACTTTATTTACTACTGCAATGCTCTCTACATGGGGCTCCCCTTGGGGTGCACCCGGAGGCTCCAGTTGGTCCAGAATGCGGACGTGTGGGGGATTATGGGAGCGACGGGGCACTCCCATGTGACACCTCTCCTGCGCCAGCTGCACTGGCTTCCTGTGGTCTTCCGGGTGCACTTCAAGGGCCGGCGTATTTACGAGACCGCCTTCTGCCGCCAATAGCCTCCCACCGGCCAGTTCGCTCACACAGAGAGGGCCTCCTCAGGGTGCCGTCGGCCAGACAATGTCGGCTGGCGACCCCCAGGGGGAGAGCCTTCTCTGTGGTGGCACCTGCCCTCTGGAATGACCTACCCCCAGAGATACGCACGATACCAGACCTCCGGACTTTTTGTTGGGCCCTGAAAACACATCTATTCCATCTAGCCGGGCTGGCTTGACCCCATCCTTACGGTTTTAAATTTATAATTGGTTTTAATTGGGTTATTTTAAATTGATGGCCAAAATTATTTAATGTTTTTTAAATTGTTTTTAAATTTTATATGTTGTGTTTTTACTGTGGCTGTTCACCGCCCTGAGTCCTGTTGGAGAAGGGCAGTATACAAATTAAATAAATAAAAAATAAATAAATAAACATAAATCTAACCAAAGTAAAAAATGTATGTATTTTAATTAGATTATGAACCACAGGGCTGAAGTTTAAATAGAAGATCTTGCCATTCTCTTTTAGCCCAGGAGTGCTCTGTAAGAACCTAACCGTACATAAATATTGCACTTTTCTCAAAGAAACGTGGAAAGAGTAAATGTATCACCTGTGTGGTATTACTATCTGTATGTGCCTGTTTGAACACATTTATGGTGATCATATTGATGATCATAACCACAAGAAGGCAAGATGTACAGCTTAGGAAGAAGTACCCATTAAAAAAAGAAGCAGCTGGCTGCACAGCACCATATGTGTACTACATGAATATGTGATAACTGATTACAGGGCAAACCAATTCTCTGATTGCACCTTTGCACACCAAAGCCCATTTTCATAGGAATGCAAACAGCTGCCTTATAAAAACAGATCAATTTTCTGCTAACTAAATGGTAAAAGATTTCCAAGATTTCAAATAAAAGTCTTTCCTGGACCTAACCTGGCGATGCCAGCACTGAATACACCCTTTCCCTAAACTCCTTCCTAGCCAATGGAAGCAATGGCTTGGAAATCTGGGGGAAGGCGGAGGCGTAGTTGAGCCAAACATCTGAAGCTGGATGGAGCAACAGTCTGACTCAGGATAAGGCAGTCTATTTTCCTGAGCAGGAGGGGAAGTTACTCACTGTCATGAGCTGAAATGAGCTTTAGCAGTTTCATACCAAAAGCTTTAACATGAGGAGGGGGGGATGGGGAAGAAGGGTGCACCTTTGGAACTCCCTGTGTAAGGAGGAAACAAGAAGGCTCCACCACAAAGTGGAAGGGGAGATGGCAGAGTCCTTGGACAAGCTGGAGAACATCTGTGAGGTGACCCTTACAACCCAGATAAACCTCCAGGTGGCCTCAACGACTTGCTAAAAGAATGCAAATGACCAGCTTGTGGGCAAGCAGTATAAATCCTTCCATTCCCCACCACCCAGTCAGAGCCGAAGAAGCTTCTTGAATGAGAAGCAAAACGTCTTCAAAGAAAAACCAGAAAGTTGCCTCGGGGGGTGGGGGGGTGGGGAGAGCACTTTTGGGACAACCCCGACCTAGACGACTGAGAATCTCCATAAGATATCTGTGAGGTTTGCACAACCTCTGCTTGTCATCCTTGGGAAAAGAAGCCAACAGTCCTTAAAAACGAGTGTTTTTTTAAACCTGAAGTAGCTCCCAGCAACAGCCGCCCACCACCACAGCTCTCCCCCACACCCGCTCCGCACTGGGGAGCAGCCCACGCGCCAGCTCTCCTCCTCACCGGGTGATTTTTCCACCCACCCAGGCTACGAAGGAATCCCGTCCCGCCCCTCACGCTCAACAGTGAGTCCCACCGAACAGGCTTCAGCCTACACCCCACCTCCCTCCAACACACACACACACACACACACCCCGCCGCAAATCTTGTAGCGGCTTCCGAGCCCGCGGCCAAGATGCGCGCCCACAAAAACCCCACTCCGCAAAGGGACGCCTGCTCCGCTGCAGCCCAACAGAACCGCCCCGAGTGTTTCCCAACCAGCGCTTGCAAACGACCAAGAAGAGCCACGCACCGACCCGACAACTGCACCCCAGACCAAAGGCGGGGAGCAAACTTCGCCGGACTTCAACGGGCAGCCGGGCAGCCGGGCAGCCGAACCACCGGAGGGGAGGGGAAACTACACCCCGCTGCCCCCGCGCCAGGCTTCTCCTCAAGGAGGTTCTGGAGCAATATTGATACCTCCGACACCCACTCTGGGCGCTTCCCTGAGGTCAAGCCAAAGATGAGCCCACCCATGACTGACCTCTCCCCTTCGTTCTTTCCACCCCCACCCCCGCCTCTCACCTCAACGAGCTGGACGTAGCTGGCCGGGAACCAGCCCCTCAGCCCTTCGGCCGTCTCCCCTTCCCACCAACCGCCGTCGGGCCCCGCCTGGAGGACGGTAAGCAGCTCGCCCGCAGCGAAGCGCAGTCCGTGCCGATGTCGCTCTCCGGAGAACGGGTAGAGGGTTCTGCAACGCGCCCCCAGCACAGGCACCACCCGCTCCTGCCCGGGCGGTGGCATCACACAGCAGCCCCAGGGACTTGCTCAAGAAACTCGGCTCTAGCCGCCACAGGTGCCGAGCTGATCCGCCTCTGGCTGCCGGCAGTCCGCTTGCTTCCCTCTCGACGCTCCCCAGTCAGCCCAACTGGCGGATTGGCCGCCTCGTTTCCCTGCGCCGCCCCCTGGGACAGGCGGACCGACCGCGGCTCCGCGCCCGCCCTCTCTCTCTCTCTCTCTCTCTCTCTCTCTCTCTCTGTCTTCACACACACACACACATTCACTCCCCCTTTTCTCTCTCTCCCTCCTTCCCTCCCTCTCTCTCTCTCTTCACACACACTCCCCCCTCTCTCATACACACACACACACACACACACGAGCCAAAGCGAGCCCTCCCCTCTACGTGTGGCTGATATTGCAATCTTAAACTGGGGTGGGGGGGGGGGAGCGAGAGGCAAAAGGAGGACGGGGGCGAGATGCAGCGGTTCGCCTTCTCACCCCCGCAAGTTTGGCTTCCCCGCCCCCGAATCGGAAAGAGGCTTACATTTCGCCGAAAGAAACCTGGCATCGGACTCGCCGTAAAACGCTCTACAGTAGGCGGCAATCTATGCATCCACGGGGCTTTCATTCACCCAACGCGTGTTTGGTACAGGTGCGCGGGAGAGAGGCAGGCAAAGCCTGGTGCCCATCAATTCAGTTTTACTGTCAGCCATATGTGTTGGCGAAATAGCAAAAAAAAAAATATATATTCGGTCCCTCCCTTCAAAGTGTTCGGTTGAAACAGGCAAGTGGATAAACCCATTGGTTAACCCCAATTCATCGGCAAGACACCTGTATAAAATTGTTCTACCAGAGGAGAAAAACGTAAAATATCATCAAAACATAGAAAGATGTCATCCTAGCCTTTCAGTGGCTTGAGAAATGCTGGACAAATCATCACTACCACCACCACGGCAAATGGAAGCTGTAGGTTATATGATGGATAAAGTGTTTATTTAGGGACAAGTTATTTATTTTAGTAAGGGAGAGATCAGGGAGAAAAATCTGTCTTATGAGCTTGCTAAGAGTCCATTTTGACTTGATGGCACGTAATCAATATATTTCAGTAACTTATATGGCTGTCCATCTCACAATAGTGACAGTTGTCACTGGTCCGCAGTAGAGATTCTGTATGTGGAGCTTATTGGCCCATGGCAAACAAAATAAGATAATTAACATCGAAATGCGAAGTTTATCTCTACATCTTATTGTTAAAAATATAGTTATTATATTCACAATACACTTGGCCTGTATCTACAATGACAACTAACGATGATAAATAGTTGACTGATAGAATTTTAATAAAGTTTTATGAGTGTGTTTTAGAACAGTATCCCATCCAGGATCAAAGTCAACATGGATACGAAAGGTGAAGATTTGCTTCCCCTTAACTCTTAACTCTATTTGTCTCCAGATATCCTCTCACGTGACTGCAAGAGAAATTTAAAAAAAAAAAAAAAGCACAGTGAAAAGAATAGTGGGACTAGAAGATCTTTAACGCAATGAAAATAAGTTGGAATGAAAAGTTAACTTATGTAGAGCTTCTGGAGCCCCAGTTGGTATTCTTTATTGGATAAAAGAGTGAGATAACCTATAATGTATTCCCAACACCAGTCCATGGACTGGCACCGGGACTGCATGCCAGAAACTGGGTTGTACAAACAAGTGAAACTCCATCCATGGGATGCAGGCAGCATGCCAAACCATGCCCCCTCTGGTCCATGGAAAAACCTCTCTCCACAGAACCCGTTCCTGATGCCCAAAAGGTTGGGAGCCGCTGACCTATAACCCCTGAACTTTACTAATTTGTCTGTATACATAACTCAGTGTTTAATGAGTGCTGAGTGCTCAGTCTACATGCAGGGAGTGACATTCACCCTGATGGTAACCAAGCCACCCATATTATCAATGGTTACATTCAATCTAGAAATGAAGCCTGGAGTTTAATGGGATCTCTTGGCTATCAATAGGCAAGCTTTGGAGCTCTCAGAGGGAAGAATGTTTTAAATTAAATGTTCACAAATTGTAAATTGCATGCTTTGAGAGGGAGATTACTTTGTTTTAATCTGATCATGTTTGACCAGGCAAAGTTGGAGCACTGTCCAAACTGATGCCTAGCTTGTGTTCTTGCAATCTGGTGGTTAGGAGTTAGAAGTTTAAGGACACCCAAACTCATTGGTAACCCCACACTACCAATGCAAAGTGTGATGTGAGTTGTGTTAGTATAAACAAAGTGAGAACCCTGTCACTCCTGTCTTGCTTTGCTTTGGGGAAGCCAGAAATAAGACCTAGGGTGAGTTTTGAGAAATGGCTAAACCCAAAGGTATAAGCCATCTGTCAAAATTATTCACCAATCACAATAATACTGTAACTGACAGACGGTCTTCCATTGGGTGGTGACTTCCAGCATGGCATATGGTAGAGCGTCTGTGCCTCTATAGAATGTATGTGTATGTTTTAGTGATGGTTGTTAAATTGTTCATCCTTCTAAATGGGAAAAATAGTATGTAAAAAGCTAAATATGACCAATCTATAGGCAATGGCACAGCACAGTCAAAATAAATGTAAATCAAGAAAGTACGATGGAATTTACATATCTTTTAGTAAATGTTAAACTTGCTCATCTCAAATCCCAATGTAATCCCCATGATTAGTTTTATCATGGGGATTACAAATGAATTGATAATTTTAGAAAAGTCATGGTACTGTAAAGTTTGAAAATTACTGTTCCAAATCATGCTCAAATTTATTTATTTAAAATATTTGTATACTTGCCCATCTTTCAACTAACTGGACGATTCCTAATCAAAAATTAAAAGATAATATTTTATAACTCAATAAAAACAATAAAAATTAAAAGACATATAAAATAATTGAAAATTATAAAACTCAACTGATTAAAACTAAAAACAACAAAAACTTGGCACCAAAATCCTGGTGGAGTTTCTCTTTGTGCAAGACCTATACATATATTATTCCAACATTATTACTAAAGCAACACATTACAGAATATGACATTATGCCAATGTTGCTGTAATATTATGAAAGCATCGTAGGCAGATATGCCAAGGCAAATGTTTTATATCAGTGAATAAGAGAGATAAATGGGGCAGTCAGAACATTTCTTTTATAAGGCATACTTTTATTTCCTTAGCAAAGTTTTCTATAAGGTAAAGTATACCTTCACCTACCCCCTACCCCCCCAAAAATGAGCTTCTAGATTTAACCGTATAAGAATAAAGTGACTATTCATAAGCTTGAAATAAAAATATTGGTGTGCTCTTGCTTTGAAACGTTATCATAATGATAGGCTTATATCACTCTGAATTAGGTAATTTGAACTGATGAAATTGATAGCTAACTTATAAAGAGATGGGAAATCTATACTCATTATTGGGTTTTTAAATTTTGCATTGTTATTGTAGACATAAATCATAATTTACCAGTTGTCGTTATCCTGTAACATGAATGTTAAGCTAAGGATGCCTCAGAATGACAATAAAGTGTGAAGCCTTTAGACAAAAGAGGACTTTTGTTTAATTTGGGCCATGCATGTTTAATTTCATGTCTGATAAATTTTACTGTCTGTGGTTTTAAAAGTCAGTATCTTGCACATCTCATTCCAATATAGGCCGAAGGAGTCACATTAGGCAGAGATCAGTTTCAGCTAAACATGCATATTTTCGCCAAAAGACAGAGAATATGGACATCATAAACTGCTAAACCGAAACCTACATAACAAGAGAGCAGCAAAGTACAGGTGGTCTCGACTTACAACATTTACTGGTAAGTAACCGTTCAAAGTTACAACGGCACTGAAAATGGTGACTTACGATTGTTTTTCATAATTACAACCTTTGTACCATCTCCATGATCATGTGATCCAGATTCAGATACTTGGGCAACTGGTTCATATTTATGACCTTTGCTGTGTCCCAAGGTCATGTGATCACCTTTTGCGACTTTCTGACAAGCAAAGTCAATGGGGAAGCCATATTCGCTTAACAACCAGGTTACTAACATATCAACTGCAATGATTCAGTTAATCATTGTAAAATGCGGCTAAACTCACTTAACAAATGTCTCACTTAACAACAGAAATTTACTTATGATCGTAAATTGAGGACTACTTGTATAAGAGCATTCCAGAAGTAATCCATTTCTTCTCTAATTAATGTGTTTGTAACAACTGTTACTATTGTGGGTATTTTCCATTGTATTGATAGTTTTGGTAGTAATTTACCAAAGTACTGCCACACACAATTATTTAAACTGGAGTTTCCTGGACAGATTTAAAGAACAACTTCCCTTTAATTTCAGTTGATTGAAAGTAACTGCTGGTTGTCTCAGACTGATTATTCAGGACCATTAGTAAAAATGGGTGTTTGCAGAAAAGTCCATGTTCCTAATGATATAAGCAAGAAGCCCTGCTGGATAAGGTCAAAGGTTCTTCCGGTCCATCAACCTGTTTCCTGCGGTAACTTTCTAAATTCATCAAAGAAGCCCAACATAGCTTTTTTCCCCCCTGCACCTTTTCCAGTTCTGTGATACCCTTCTTGAAAACCGATTATTTATATTGCTGCAGAATTGCAAGTGTAAATTCAATTCCAATTTGCTTTATAATGTCATGATACTGGCAGTTCCATTTTCAACTCTAATGACCTGTAGATTCAGAGTTGTCTCACAGTGTTTTTGTTGAACTGGCCACAAAACACAGCCCCTTGTTAATCATTGCCAACTGAGCTCCATTCTGTATATTTGAGAAGTTGGGTTCTTTGCTTTATTGTGAATTTTTCTGCAGATATACCTATTGACTTTCATTTGTCACTTTGTTACACAGTCAGCCAGTTGGTAGACATTCCTTTGGAATTATTCACAGCCTGCTTGGGTTTTAACTCTTTAATAATTTGGTGTCACCTGCAAGCTCTGCTATTTCATTATACACCCTAACTCTAGGCTATTCATGAAAAAAGTTAAATAGCACTGATTCTTCTTTCACACATCTCATTATTCTATAATTCAATATTATATTAACATTCCCACTAATTTACCTGGAGGAAGTAAACAAACTTAGCCTATAATTTTCTGGAATTTTTTTTTAAATAAATCAATGGTTACATTCTAATTTGATATGAAGGACCAGCTTAAAATAGTATATTACTGATAAGGTTTCAAATCTTGTTACGTGTTCTATAGTGCTAGTAAAAAACAAAAAACAACAGGCAATTCTTGCCATAAGATGCTATTTCAGAAAGGATCAGGTAGAACTTACATTCTATACCTTCCCATTAGTATTTCCCCCTATATTAATATTCCTTCTTTTCACAATTCCATCTACTCCCACTGCTAAGGAATTCTAGGTAAGGAAGTTGGATCTGGGATATCAGGCATTGTTACACTTTGCCCCCGAAAATTCTGCTCTCTACTGAGAAAAGCATCTCCTCATTTTGTTCCATTTATAAAAACCTGACTAGATAAACAACTGAATATTGAATAAACAACTGAATAAACACAGTCCTTCAGTGCAGCTCAGACCTGCAGGCTAGTTTAAGTAGCTGAAAACTTTTAGTAATGCAAATCTGCAAATCTGTCCTTGAACATCTCAGTTCCTCTCTTCATTCATATCCATACCATGTCCCTTTAGCATCTGATGATTGAGGCCACTGTCTTAGGGTTGGCCTTGTTTTTTCTCAGGATTAATATCATGGAACCACTTCTGCTGCTCTCTTTCTGTTCCTTCTTTCCACTCTTATCATTCCAATCCTTTCTGTGTCTTGTTGCTCCTACTTCTGCCTTGTGATCTACTTCTGCCTTGCAATTATTTTTAGCTCTCTTCGTTTGACCTTCTCATCTTCAGTTCTCATCTTCACCAGCTTCTCCATTCTCTTTATTTCTTCTTCAAGTTACATTTCTTCTATCTCCTCTTCATAATTGCATTTGCCAAAAATGTGAAAAGGTATGTTCTTATGTCTTTGGCATGTGAGATTACTTGAATAACTGTTCTCTTGGGAATTTATTAAAACATTTATTAAAATCAGGAATTACCTTCCAGAAATCTACTTTTTCCTAAGCTGCAAGAGAGAGACCAACCCCAAATCAGTAGAAATTAATAACCAAGATTTCAAGGTTAAGAATGGATGCAAAACTTGATCTCCCCAGTTCTGGAACAGCATCTAACCACAATAGACTGGATCTTATTTTGACTAAACCATGATTTAGAGCCATGTGGTGCAGTGGTTAGAATACAGTACTGCAGCTACTTCTGCTGACTGCTAACTGCGTGAAGTTTTGAAAGTTAGATTCACATGGGCTCAAGGTTGACTCAGCCTTCCATCCTTCTGAGGTCAGTAAAATGAGCAATATCTGACTCTGTAAATCGCTTAGAGAGGGCTTTAAAGCACTATGTAGTGGTATATAAGTCTAAGCACTATTGCTATTACTAATTGTGAAATGCTGGCCTCTCTTATTCAATTTCCTTCTGACACAGGACTGGGTTGACTTCTGAGTATGAATGCCTGCATTTTGACTTTTTTCCTCACTCCCCTTCTATAGCCAAAGGACTTTCAAGACAGCAAAGATATAGTGTCCATGTGTACAGCTCTGCCGAATTTCCATACCTCATTTTCATGGGTTCTCTTGGGAGTCTGCATGCCCCAATTATTTGAGATTAAGAAGTGGTACAGGATGCCCCTAGCAGTCACCCTTACTGGTTCCAAATCAGTTCCTGATTCATATGCTAGGTATCCTGAAAGCACTTTAATTTCTACATGCTTTTCCCACAGGTTGACCTCATCATTTCTGGAAGAGACATTGCAGGCAGGTTATGGCCCAGAATTAGAGTGGCTAATCCTAACTAGCTGTGAGCTATTAACTTTTCTCCAACCGCAAACTTCTACTAGTGTATGCATATGCAGAAAGAGGAGAAAAAGCTTCTTTCACTTTTATATCATGGCAGTGTTCCAGACATCCAGCAAGCCTCTACGCCTCCCTACTACAATTTTATTCAAAAGCTCCAAGTATTTTCCCCTGCAGCTGGAATAGAACTGGAAGATGTGGCAGGTAGTATAGTACATGCTCATAATACAGGATAACTTACTTTGTTTTGTATCTGGGGCAAGCTGGGGAAACATGAAAGACCTAGTTATAGCACAGTGTCAAAGACCTGTATTTGTAGAATTTTGCAGCATATTTTCTTTTGGTTGGTGCTGAGATTTTGTGATGAGTGAAAATGTGGTCAGCTTCCAAATCACATTAAAATCTCTGTTTGATCAGCAATATGGTATATGCTTGCAGAGCTAGGTTGGATATAAATGTTCAGAAATAAGTATATGCAATACTGTGCAAGAACCTCTGTATTAAACTTGTGCAAGAACTTCTTTGTTATACCTAACATTGTCATCATCAAGCAGTCATCTAAATTACAAAAACTACAGAAAGCTACAGTATGCCCTAATATGTTTATTAGTATTTCTGCTGATGCAAGCTTTTCTTTTTGCTCATTGAAGTTATTTTACATATTGAACTCCACCTATATTATGACTTCAATCTCCATCAAAATGCCCTGCCATTTGCCAATGACTTTCACCTATTCAATCAATCATAATTTTCCTCTGAATACTCTGAATTCTGTTTGGCCAAGCTTGACTCTTGAGTCTGGAACATAAGGAGTGTTGCACTGAATATTATGTTGGTTTGCTAGGCCAATCTAGTTAAACATTCTGTTGCCAATGAGATGGTAAAGAAAATTTCACAAGCAGGAAAATATGACAGCAGCGCTCTTTTTATGTGTTCCGGAGTCAGCTGGTATTAAGATGCTTGTTGTCTGTTGATAATGGACATAAGATACAATGGACATGAATACTAACAATTGATAGACTTATCCTTGAATAATTTGCTTAATCGCCTTTGAGTTTGGTGACCATTATTGTCTCTTGTGTAGAGAATTTGAGAAATTAGCTGTGATTTAGTGAGTGAAGAAAAGTTACTTGAATGAAAAAGTAGTATATTAAAAAAAAGACTTAGCAACTGTTTATAATCCATGCACAATTTATACCCTTCTATCACTTCCCCCATTTCTCATTTTTTTCTAAATACAATCAAAGGCCTCCTTGCCTGTGCCCTTGATAATTTTGGGTATCATTTTCAGTGTTTTCCCCAGATCTACCATATTCTCTTTGGAGGGAGGTTGCTTGTAGAATTGTACACATCATCATATGCATGATTGCACCATGGATTTATGCAACTATATGACTACAGTACAATTATTGCTACTGATAGTCCTGATACAAGACAGTATTTGTATCTCAGAGTTGAAATCTGAGGTCCCTGGTGCTCTCTGAGCTTGGTTGTTTTCTTTCAGATGTTTCATTACCAAACTAGGTAACATCATCAGTGGAAATGGGGTTTGCTTTCATTTTATATTTTAGTGGCATACTCTTGTCAGTTAATAGGAGTGGTCTTAGTGGTTCCTTGATTTGGTTTATTGTTTATTATTCACTTGTTTGGCAATTCCTTGATTGGGGTATTGTTTGCTTCTTGATTATTGGTATTAATCTCTGCCTAGCTGAGTGTTGATTGCTGGTGAGGAAGTGTTTCCATTTCCATATTAGCTTTTTTATTTTCTCTGTTGAATGATGTTTAGATGTTTATGTCTGTTTATGTCTAATCTCTGCTCATCAATACCCAGATGAGCAGAGATTGACACCAAGATTAACATCAGAACAACAGTCAAGAAGCAAATAATGCCCCAATTAAGGAATTGCCAAACAAGCTAACAATAAACAACATTGGTGAGGGGTGCTTATGGAATGCTTTGCTCTGTAGTATGGATCTAACTTCCTTCCCTCTTTAGGGAGTTGTCATCAGCTCAGATTATATATACAGTATCTTTGTTTATGTATATGAATGAGTTGTTTTGCATCAACGTGTTTTGTACTTTATTATGTATTATGAGTATTATAATATATATTCTCATCTGGAGATAATTTTGTGGAATTCTTCATTATCTTATTTTGTGATTTGTCTGCTATGTCTTCTCAATATTTATAAGCTATGTACAAGTTTATTACTTTTGTTTTTCCTTTCTTCAAACTACTGAGGAAGAATAGCTATCTTTCTTTCTTTTTCTTCTAAATGTTAAATTTCTTATGATGATTGATGTTTTCAAATGATTAGATTCCCACAGTGCACCAGGCCTAATTGCATGAAGCTTTGATGCCTTGTTCAACAAACCAGTCCATATATACTTCAGCTTCTTATCAGGCTTGATATCTTGGACTCACTAATTGTGGCAGAAAGTCATAGGCCACTAGTGAGTTGAAGAGGTTTCTGGACAATAACAACACTTCAGCAGAACATGTAGTAAGGCAGAAGTTGAAATGGCTCCTTGCATGAGTTTGTATCCAGCTCCATCTGCTGGGATAGGAATACAGTAAATGAAAATGAAAAAGGGTAACTTTAGGATTGCATTCCATTTAGAATTATCTTCAAGGAAAAGGAAGCCTTCTATAATTCACTCAGGGAATCATTTTACATAATACATGGTGAGTGATTACTGCTCTTCC
Organism: Pantherophis guttatus; assembly: GCF_059756535.1. Classification (NCBI taxonomy): domain Eukaryota; kingdom Metazoa; phylum Chordata; class Lepidosauria; order Squamata; family Colubridae; genus Pantherophis; species Pantherophis guttatus. Next base: position 166,874,427 of record NC_142064.1, read on the forward strand.
TGCTTTATTCAAAGGAAGATTCAATAGTCCCAATGAGAATAAACTATAAAACATCACATTGAAAACCATGAGTTTGATTACCAAATGTGGGAACATAAATAACATGAAATTATTGTTACTATTAAATGAAGTTGTAAGTTACCTAGAACTTTGGCAAGGATGAGAAATGTCTAAAATAAGCAAAACCAACAGCAATTAAACACATAACAATCTAAACTGTTATATCTAGGAGTTAAACATTTATCCAAGAAAAAAAAGGGGGGGCCAGAATGAAGCACAGCAGAATACATAGAGGACCATCAGTTTTTCCCAAAGACCTTTGCGAGTTCTTAGTATGACATTGTGAATAAAACAAAGAGGAAATAGTGGGAAAGTTATTTTACAATGACGATACACAGTGGTGGAATTCAAATTTTTTTACTACTGTTTCTGTGGGCGTGGCTTGGTGGGTATGGTGTGGCTTGGGCATGGCAGAGGAAGGATAATGCAAAATCTCCATTCCCACCCCACTCCAGGGGAAGGATATTGCAAAATCTCCATTCCCACCCCACCTCAGCCAGAGGTGGTATTCGCCAGTTCTCCAAACTACTCAAAATTTCCACTACCGGTTCTCCAGAACATGTGGGAACCTGCTGAATTTCACTCCGACGATACAACTGTAAAGGCATTGTATCTTGTATTATTCTAATTCCTGGAAGTAGAAGAACATAAACAGAACATGTGTCAATGCATGGAAAGAAGTTATTAAATGAAGGCGTTTCAAATTCACAAATCTTAGGTTGTTGTTTTTTTAAAAAAAATCCCTAACTCAGGATATTCAAAGGAAATAAATCATCCTGAGAAACAAAAGGCAGCTAGTGGAAAAAATGAAAATGCTCCGTTTATCCTGACAGAGCAATTAAAGAAAGCAATTATGCTCCATTGTGGGAACTTTTCAAGAAAAGACTGGACAACCATTTGTCTTTGGTGGAATAAGGACTTCTGCCTTGGGGTGGAATAAAGACTTTTGGACTAATAGACCTCCAAAGTTCCTTCCAGCCCTATGATTCTATGATTCTGTCCAAATGTCCGGCAATACCTTTGGAGTCTGTTTTAAATCCAAAGTACAAAATTCATCTTTGAGATGCATTTAATGATTGCTACAGAGTAATTTTAAGGCTTTGGGCACCCTATTTCACAGAAAGGAAGAGCCCTCCAGAGCTTTTTGATTAAGATGCATTAAAAGAGATTAGGTTATGGGTACAGAAATCTCAGCAGTTGGAATGTGCCCCTCCTTTAGAATTCATTTTTTCTGTCCAGATTTCTAAGGTGGAGACTTTTTCAGTCAGTTACTCATGGCATGTTTAAGAACTGATGAAGAGGCTCTTTTCTTAACTGATAACGGAGGAATGCCTGGCAGATTAGAAAGGGAATCTCCTTCTAAACGCACCGTTATAGTGCATAGTAGAGACCTCACCCTTCTTGCCTCTTATTTCATCTGACGCTTATTGAAATCAGATGGATTTGAACAGTATAATAACATCCCAAGCAATCCTGTTATACTTAAGTCTTGGTTTTGTTGGTGAGCAAACCTTAAGGTTGAGATAATTGGGTTAATTACATCCAGACTCAGTATCTCTAAATAAGAGTTTCCCCCTCATTTTATCTGGATTAGGTTTTGCCTACATCCAGTCTTCCATTGCTATCCACATTAGTTCAGTGTTCAAAACAGTTTTTTTTAACATATATTTAAAACAAATCAGTAAACAATTATCCTCATGTTTTGAAACAGGCTTCTCCAACCAGATGCCCCTCAGATATGTTGGACTACAATCTTCATCATCCTCAGCCACCACAAGAATAGTAATCCAAAACTACTGGAGGACATCAGATTGTGTAAGAGTGACTTTCCATGTGGAACTCAACTACCTGTGCCCCCTTTCAAATTCAAATTTTTATTTTGGCTATTGCTTCCTCCACTGAGGAAGTCTGGATTTTCCCACACTGATAGTTAAACACTCACTTCAAGGTAGGGTGATTTTGTTCAGGAAAATAATGCAAGTATTCTCCCCAGTAGCCTACAAGACCATTATTTTTATCAAAACTCCCATCTGTGATTTTGAAGTAGTAATAACAAAACACTGTGATGCATCATAAATCTGTGGCAGGACATGGATCAGAGCAGTCACAGATCTTAACACATTCACAAATTAGTTTTTAAACACAGGTTCAAATTACCCTCTGATGTCTTAAATCATTATCATGCAGGAAGTATTGGTTTATTTTGGGGTGCTCTGATGCACATGTAAGGACTAAGACTACTTTTTAAAAACACTAAAACTGAAATTCCATATATGTGATAATACAAAGAATACCATACTAGCTGCTTGTTGTATATTGGAATTTTTATAAGGAGATTTTTCTTTTATTTATGCAAAAATATGTGTGTCAGATTTCTGTGGTCTAGATGTTTAGAAATGTACTTGTATCTATATGACATAAGCATTTCAGTATTTTTCTCTGAATGGTGTATCTGTTCAGCAGCCATCTGTATATAAAGCTGCTATTCTCTAAGCATGACCTATGAGTGAAAATCTCTACAATTAAATATAAAATGCCATGTTTGTAAAATGGTTAAAAAAAATGAGGGCCTAATTCCTTAAACCCAAGAATTTAAGAATAAATACTGTCATGAAAAGTTTAATCCTTCAATATTTGCATTTGGTAATGGATGAGTAAGAAATCCTGCCTAGCAGATCACCTTAGATACTGATCTAGGACTTAAACACATCATTAGTATCTGTAACAGCTGTTATGCTCACTTTTAGTTCCTTGATAGGAGCTGTTAATATGCAGACCATTCCTTTAGCTTTTCTCCTTCAACTAACTCTTCTCTTTAATGCTTCCAACTTCCTTCTTTCTCAGTGATCATAGCCTAGTCACTTTTATTTAGTGTAGTGCTAACTGAACCACGAGATGGATGACAAATAAATTTGATAAATAAATTTATGAGGTTTGACTTGTCACTGAGATCATTCAAGGTCTGAAGATCATGATTACAGTGAACAAAAGCAATGATACAAATCATACTTTAAAAAACTTAAACCTGCAAATAAAATACAAATGTTCCCAAATGCACACATCTATTTTACCTAGTAATTAATTGTCAATGAGCTGCTAGTTTAAATACAACAATTTAGGGATGGAATGCAGGATAGCTAGCCTGATTTACTAGCTTAATTAGTCAAATGTCTAGGTAAAAAACCCTAGAGACCTCTGTATTTAACCTTCCCTTGTAATTTGATAGCAGGAAGCATTATAAACATTTTAAAATTAATGTTCAGTCTATACTAATATTATATATCCTTCCTATTCAATAAACCTTTAACAGCTTTCAGAATTCCATTCATTGGTTTTTTTAGAGTTTCTTCTTTTCTTTTTTCTTTTTTAATCATAGGTTCACCTTGATTTTTGAATCGGGTGTTTAATGCTTTATAATGGCCAGGAAAAGTTATGATTTCTGTATTAAATTTGTTGCTCATACTCTCATACAATTTTCCACCATTTTGGTGTTTTTTTTAATGTTTTCACAGATTTGCGATTTTTTTTTTAAAATTTGATTTATATGCCACCCTTCTCCGGAGACTCAGGGCGGCTTACAAGGCGTTAAGCAATAGCCTTCATACTTTTGTATATTTTATACAAAGTCAGCTTATTGCCCCCACAAACTGGGTCCTCATTTAACCTACCTTAGAAAAGATGGAAGGCTGAGTCAACCTTGAGCCTGGTAAGATTCGAACCTGCAGTAATTGCAGGCAGCTGTGTTAATAACAGGGTGCTTTAGACCACTGTACTACCAAGGGTCTTTTTGATGTGATATTAAAAAAACAACAAGTCTGTTCCATTATATATTTCTATCCATCAAATACTATAGATGTGTACTAGAAACCCCTACAAGGTATTTGTACTCTTTTGCTATTTGCACTATTGTACAATACAAAAATACAAAATCCCTTAAGGTACTCATTCTTTGAAATGACCAGTTTAAAGGCATGGAGGTCTTTCATATGCAAAATATGTTGAGAGGGAAAACAAAATTTCAATTTAAACTGTGATTAAAACATTCATTGCTCTGTTAATTATCACAGATAATGAAAGGTTTTTGTGAAAAATACCTACCAAAGTGCTATTGCCAAATGATACCACAGTTCTTTTTTCTTTTACCTATATTCCTTGGGGAATATCACCTATAAGAAACCACTTGAAAATGAATAGGAAGGAACAATGTGAGAAGCTGTGTTGGTGGGGGGGGAACTTTACTAAAGCAGAGCCTAAAGCAGAATGGGTCTAGATGAATCAAAATTGGAATTAAGATTGCCAGGGGAAATATCAACAACCTCAGACATGCACTCTAATGGCAGAAAGCGAAGAGAAACTAAAGAGCTTCTTGATGCGGGTGAAGGAGAGTGCAAAAGTTGGCTTGAAACTCAACATTAAGAAAATTAAGATCATGGCATCCAGCCCTCTCAATTCCTGGCAAATAGATGGGGAAGAAATGGAGGTAGTGACAGATTTTATTTTTCTGGGCTCCAAGATCATTGCAGATGGGGACTGCAGCCAAGAAATTAAAAGATGCTTGCTCCTGGGGAGGAAAGCTATGGCAAATCTAGATGGCATACTAAAAAACAGAGACATCACCCTGCCAATAAAAGTGTATATAGTCAAGGCTATGGTTTTCCCAGTTGCAATGTATGGCTGTGAAAGATGGACCATAAGAAAGACTGAGCACCAAAGAATTGAAGCCTTTGAACTATGGTGCTGGAGAAGACTCCTGCGAATCCCTTGGACTGCAAGGCAATCAAACCAGTCAGTCCTAGAGGAGATCAACCCTGACTGCTCTTTAGGCGGCCAGATCCTGAAGATGAAACTCAAATACTTTGGCCACCTAATGAGAAGGAAGGACTCACTGGAGAAGAGCCTAATGCTGGGAAAGATTGAGGTCAAAAGAAGAAGAGGATGACAGAGAATGAGGTGGCTGGCTGGAGTCACTGAAGCAGTAAGTGTGTGAGCTTAAATGGACTCAGAGGATAGTAGAGGACAGGAAGGCCTGGAGGAATGTTGTCCATGGAGTTGCGATGGGTTGGACATGACTTCACAACTAACAACAACAACAAAGCAGAACCTAAACTCAAGCAAGAGAAGTAATCAGGTAGATATAATTGAAAAATGAAGACTTTATTAAACTTTGTTAAATTGTTTTTGAATACCAAAAAAATCTATCAAGAATCTATCTTTCTGGTGACAAAACAGTGAGACATCTTCCTTCTTTGCATGTGTAAATTAAGCTTTATGATGTACAAACACTAATTTCTGACTGAGAAATAACAGTAGCTTCCTGCAGGATCTTGGCAATTAAAACGACTTTATGTCTTTCAGCTCCCATAATGAAAACTGTAGAAATGGCTTGCCAGATGGATCTGCTAACATACTATAAGATTTCAAGCAACTACCCAAGCATACAAGCAAAATTGCCTTTTTGGTCTTTTCTTCAGCATGTTGCTCTTGGATGGCGTCATTAATCTTGCTGTGCAACTGAACAAGGTCCATCCCTGATTTTTTTGGTGTGTTCAGAAGGCTTGTATTTTGGAACAACGAAGATTTCAAAGATACTAGGCTTTGAAAGATACATCCTTTTATATTTCCTTTGGGATGATTATATTGAAAAGCTTCTACTCATAGTGTAAACTACAGTACATGGGCATTAGAAAAGGGGAATGGGGAGTTGTTCCAGAGAGCAGTGGACAATGATTGTAAGTTTTTTCCCCTCCTTATCACAAATAATCCCTAAGAATATACTATGTAAGAATCTTGGCGTAGTAAACCTGCTCTGCACGCCATTCAGAGGTTGGGATTAGGAGATCTACAAGGATAAAAGGACACTTCAGTGTTTCAGAGTGAGATTCAGTACATTTTGTTTTTTAAAAATGAGTATAGTTGTACTTTCAACTACATCATCAGTAAGCTCTTGTTCATACAATTGGGAAATAAACTGTTTTTATCTATTCCAGAACTGTCTGCATCTCTTTGAGCCTGGTTATCCAATTCTAATTCAACAGCACCAATGCTATTCCAGATTGTTGTTGCCTCTAACCACATCATAAGATATTTAAACTGAAAGTGTTAGTTGTTGTTGTTGTTTTAAACTAGGGGATAAAGATGTGTATGCAGAGAGGAGATGGATATTTGAATATTTCAATTTTCAATATTTTAAAAGCCTATATTGTGGCTTAGCTTTTTCAAAACAGTCCAGGTTGGCTTGGTGCTGAAATGTCTTATTTTGGAATCTTGAACTCTGCAATTACAATCTCAAAACAGAAATGCAACATCAAAATCAAATTATATATCAAAATAAATATTTCTGAGATGCTTCTTAAGCCAAATTCCAAAGCCCAGTTTGGGGGGGGGGTTTCTGGTTTGATTTAGCTGCTTGAGTACTTCATGAGGGAGTAAGGCATTCTCAGTGTAACCATACATCCTATTTGTAGTCAGGAGGTGGCACTAAAATTCTTTTAGAAGCTTTCACTGAGTAATGGAGTATTCACTATGACACTGATTATGCTATCACAGTACTTAATGGTTCAGGGAAGACACTATGGAAATAATTGTTTTTGGTACTGCCTCTGGAGGGCAGAATAAGTCCATCCATATAGCATGTTGAAATTAACAGTACTGTATCTTGGAAGCATCCATATTCAAAACATCTTTCGAGGCATCTGGAAGGCCTCACATTTCTTGTTGAGTTTGCTTCTACATTTTCTCTAATAGCTGTTTCTGTAACTTCAGCAATCTGTTCTGTCAGATCAGATTCAGTTTCCTTTGCAAGTTTTTTAAAAATAAAATTATTAATATGATTCCAAATACTGGATTGTAATCAAACTATGAATTTCTGCAGTCAGTGAGATGCAATATTTTTGACCAAATGTTTTTCCAGGTAATAAACAATAAGACTTTTGCTTCATATATAAACATACATCTTATTTTTATCTAGTATGTTGGAAATCAAGCATTAAAAATATTTTTGACCAAAAGATTCTCCAGAAAATAAAAACAGGCTTTTGTTTCGAACTTAAATATATATCTTATTTTTATCTAGAATATTAAAAATCAAACTTTTCTAATTTGACCAGAATATTTAATTTAAAAGCATTCAAAGGTTCAAAAGAGAAAAAAATATTTGTAATCTAATAAATGAAATTAATAAGAATGAATTATCCCAATATGACAATTCCTTTAATTCCTGAGAATAGGAATATTGATAAAGCTTTCACCTAATGTTAAAAATTAATAATGTCCAATTGGAAAGAAATTTCAGGCCCGGGTACAGCACGGAAACGGCATTGGTCGCGTTGGTTGATGATCTCTGGAGGGCTCGGGACAGGGGGTGCTCCTCTGTCCTGGTCCTGTTAGATCTCTCAGCGGCTTTTGATACCATCGACCATGGTATCATGCTGCACCGGTTGGAAGAGTTAGGGGTGGGAGGCACTGTGTTGCGGTGGTTCTCCTCCTTTCTCTCTGACCGGTCGCAGTCTGTGTTGACAGGGGGACAGAGGTCGACCCTGAGGCCCCTCATATGTGGGGTGCCGCAAGGGTCGGTCCTCTCGCCTCTCCTGTTCAACATTTATGTGAAGCCGCTGGACGAGATCATCCATGGTTTCGGGGTGGAGTACCATCAGTACGCTGACAACACCCAGCTGTACATCTCCACCCCGGATCACCCCAACGATGCCCTTGAAGTGATGTCCCAGTGCCTGGAGGCCATACGGATCTGGATGGGGAGGAACAGGCTCAGGCTCAACCCATCCAAGACCGAGTGGCTGTGGTTTCCGACGTCCCGATATAGTCAGTTGACGCCATCACTGACTATTGGGGGCGAATCATTGGTCCCCACGGAGAGGGCTCGCAACTTGGGCGTCCTCCTGGACTCACGGCTGTCTTTAGAAGCTCACTTGAAGGCCGTGACCGGGAGGATTTTTTATCAGGTTCGCCTGATTCACCAGTTGCGTCCCTTTCTGGATCGGGACTCGTTACGCACGGTTCAAGGTTTTGGTTACCACCTTTAAAGCGCTCCATGGCTTAGGACCTGGTTATTTACGGGACCGCCTACTACCACCAATAGCCTCCCACCGGCCAGTACGCTCTCATAGAGAGGGACTCCTCCGGGTGCCGTCAGCCAAACAGTGCCGACTGGCGGCCCCTAGGGGGAGAGCCTTCTCTGTGAGGGCACCTACCATCTGGAATGAGCTCTCCCCGGAGATATGGAGGATCCCAGATCTGCGCTCCTTCCGCCGTGCTGTGAAGACCTTTTTATTCCATCAGGCGGGCTTGGCCTAATTTCTTCCCTTTTTAAATATGTAAATTTTAATCTGTTTTTAAATTATTGGGGTGTTTTAATCTGTCTGGGCCAAAATGATTTAATCTGATTTTATCTGGTTTTTAAATTTTTTGTATTTATGTATTTTATTGTTGGCTGTTCACTGCCCTGAGTCCTTCGGGAGTAGGGCGGTATACAAATCAAATAAACCTAAACCTAAACCTAAACCTAGTTACCATAATTTTAATTTGGATATTTTAGGATTTTATTCTTTTTCTTTGATTTGGCCAGATAGTTGAGTTGAGTTAAAAATATAGTAAATAAATAATAAATAAATAAAACTATATCCCAAGAAAATACTACTTCAACAGAAGTTATTTATCACACTGAAAGCATCTGAAGCAAAAATGCTCCAACTGTAGTGTGACCTACAATATTCAGTGGTGAGAAAAGTAACATTTTACACTTGGGCAAGAAAAACCAAATGCACAGGTATGGAATAGGTGGTACCGTGCTCAATAGCAGTCACTTAAATATGAGCCAGCAGTGTGCTGCAGCTGCCCAAAAAAAAGGTCAATGCCCCAATAGAGGGATAATATCAAGATCACATGAGGTGCTAGTACTGCTTTATACTGCACTAATGAGACTACCCTTGGAATATTGCATTCAGTTTTGGTCACCACGACACAAAAAAAGATACTGAGACCCTAGAAAAAGTGCAGAGAAGAGTAACAAAGATGATTAGAGGTCAGGAGGCTAAAACATATGAAGAACAGTTGCAGGAACTGGACTGTCTAATCAAATTAAGAGAAGGACTGGGAGTGACATGATAGCAGTCTTCCAATATTTAAGGAGCTGTCACAGTAAAGACAAGCTTGGCTGTCTCAGGAATTCTGGGAGTTGAAGTCCACAGGTTGTAAAAGAGCCACATTTGCCCACCCCTGGGTTAACCTATTCTCCAAAGCAGAATGTAGTCAGGACAAGAAGTAAGAATGGAAACTTTTCAAGGAGAAATCTTATCTAGAACTAAGAAATTTCCTAACGGTGAGAACAATTGCCTCCAGAAGTTGCAGTAGGTGGGCAGTCCATCACTAGAGGCTTCTAAGAAGAGATTGGATATCCATTTGTCTGGAATGGTATTTGGTTTCCTGCTTGAGCAGGGGGTTAGACTAGAAGACCTCTAGGTTTCCTTTTAACGCTGTTATTCTGTTACACTGTAGCTGGACCATGTTCTGCCTACTCTTAAGATCTACGGCTAAAAGGCAGCTCATAAAAGCCCACATTTGTAATTTGATGATATGAAAACTGAGGGGAGGGAGGGATAGGACACCATATCTCATTAAAAGTTCATTTCTGTTAGTGGATTCATACAAGAAAATCTCCGTTTAATGCAGAGCTATCTAGTGATGAATGTTTATGGATAAGATAAAGGATGTCTACAGCATTTAGTTGATAACGTCTTCATTGGGTAATCTTTCTCTGTTTTGAAGCTGTAAAACAAATATTAATTCTACAAAGTGGAAAGAGTGATTGTGTGAATTTGCTCTTACAACAGCTCTATATCCATCCATCAAAGATTCTTCGGAAAAGACATTTACATAGCATGTTTTTGGTCTTTTGCCTGTCTCAAGCCACTCTTTATACTAATCCTTTTTAAAGTTTCAATAGGCTGAGAGGATGACTTCTGGGAAACTTCTAGTTCAACTTGATAGCTACTTTGACTCCATTCTGCCATCACGTATAAACTACAAATACTGATATAGCAGAAGAACACAACACTGCATCCACATGTGCGTCTGGAGGGGGGGGAGGAGGAAGCATGTTGTGACCTTTCATAGAGCTAGAAACAGCACATAATATCTTTCTACAAATAAGAGAGCAGCAGCAATCTGTGATAGCCCATCACTGATACCACTTTGGATTCACCTGTCTTGGGAAACCTTGAGTAGCACCTTGGTTCTCCAGCCTAATTACTTACCATTACTTGCCTGAAATTGGACTGAGAGTTGCTCCTGCTGATCTATACCAGTGGTCGGTTGCTACCGGTTCTCCCCGGTTCGGGAGAACTGGTAGTGGAAATCTTGATAGGAGAGCAAACCGATTCGTTCTGAACATCAGTTGAGCCCTCCCCGCCCACCCTCGCGCTATACCTACCTTTATTTCCTTTGTTTTCAGCTCAGCTGTAAGGTGCGGCAGAACAGATTGCCATGCTTTAGCTGTTTTTTTTACCCAATGCGCTTATGCGAAGCGCAAGTTAGGCGATCGCACGCAAGGCGCGTGCGCGATGCGAACAGGTGGCAAAACCACTGATCTATACCATAAAAAATGGAACTGAAATAAATGCTTGTGCTCTGAACATAGCAGACATTAAATGGGAGAAGTCAGCCTCTTAGCTCCTTTGTTGCCATTGCTATCCCTTTGGAAACAGATATAGGCATCCTAGATCCTATGCAACACACATTGACTAATTCATTGGTTTACAGCAACCTTCCCCACTCTGGTGTCCTTCAGATACAGTGAATTACAACTCTGATTATGCAAGCTATAATCCAAACAACTGAAGCACAACAGATTGATGAAGACCAGAAAAAGGGAAACGCAGCATAATGATTTATACTATTTTTGACCACGTGCTTACAGAAATATCAAAGTAAGGCAAGCAAGTCACTGAGTTTGGTAAGGAGACGAAAAAATATGCCTTAGTATTTGCCAGACTTTTTAGCAGTTTTACTTTAGTGAACTCCAAATGAGAAACTTCAAAGTAAATGAACAATAGCAATGGGATTAGCAGCCAGATGCTTCTACTGGCAAATTCCTCAGCTGTGAGATAATTTGCTCAAAATTAAAGTACTTCTTAAATACTCCTCAAATTGGTTCTTTCAGAACTGCATTAGAGAAACTAAACTGAGATGCTTCCAGATGGAGGATTGTATTATTTAACTTTCAGCATTAACTTTATCATTAACTCAAGTTTTCCTCTATAGAAGCTGGGTATGAAAAACTAAGTATTCAGAAAGTACAAGAGGGTTACAAAAGAAAAGGTGTATAACACCAAAAATTATCACTACAGCCACATGAAGGATCCCTACTAATCTTAAATATAACTCTTGAGGCTTTATTAATTCCTTCACTTTACTCTTGCTATACAATGTGTATCAGAAGATATGTACTATACATATTTCAAACATCATAGGAGAAACCAACATATGATTTCAGAATGTGTTTCTCTCAGTATAAAGAAATGAAGTTGGACTGCAGATGTGATGTATTGCTTGATTATGTGGCATCAAGTTATTTCTGACTCCTAGCAATCACAAAGATGCATTTTCTCCCTGGCAACATATCCCTAATCTATTATTTCAAGTCTCCTAGCTGTGCATTCATCACCATTGTAACTGAACCCATCTACATTGATTACATATTAATTAACTCTTTATATGGTAATGTTTTATTTCATTTAGTTATTAGTTACACCACTGCTGCAACCAAAACAACTGGCTTATTGTCTCAGTTTTGAGGAAACCGATAAAAGCTGGTCAGGGAATATTGACTAAAATATAAATACTTTTTTTTGAGATGTATATCTCTGAAAAATACATTTATCTATGTATTTGTTACATCATGTCAAATAGACGTGCACAAATTGGAAAAGGGAGCTCTTATTTGATTTTGAATGTGTTCTTTCAGTCCCTAAGCTCCTGAGTCATGTCAGACACATGCCTATCTATGTAAGGCATTCTCAATGAAGAACAAAGCTGCTCTGTACGATGATTTCACTTAAAGTACTTTGAAAATTGAAAAATGAAAACATCTGTCTCTGTTTTATAGAAAACTGGATATTGGAGTTGGAAACTATCCCTCTGTTGTTTGTTTGTTTGTTTGTTTGTTTGTTCATGTTCTATGGCCGTCCATCTCAGTGAATGATTCTGTACAGCTAACAATTCAGAAAATATATTGCGATATTACTTGTTAAGATGTCACCCATAAAAGACAGAGCTAACAAACAGACACTGCATAGACCTAAAACTACTTTTATTAGAACAGAATCTTGCAAGCCTGAATGTCCTTCCCTTCCTTCCTTTCTTATCCTCATATGAAATGGAAGGGGAGGCTGTATGAGGCATTTTCATAAATCATTTTCTTGGCCTGGGCTCATGCCTCCTTTGTTTGACTGTTGCCTTGGCCATGGACCTTACCTTTGTCCTTCAAGACTGTCCTCTATATTCATTACATCCTTCAAGAGTCTTGTGAAGGAGAACATTGGACAAACAGAGGTATTGCACCTGGTTGTGGTTTATAGGTATTCTCTCTCCCATTCTGAGGAGCAATTTGCAGAAATTTCTGTGGTGTTACCACTGTTTTGCTGCAAGCCGTATCACATGTTTTCTTGTGGAATCCTATTTCTCAGTTATTGTATATTAATCAGAAGAGACCTAGCTGATTGGCTGATAGAAAAGAAAGAACCTTTTAGGCAATGACTACCATTTCATTATCTTTTACTGAAAGAAATCTGTATACCCTCCATCTTTGAAAATTTATCTTTCATGCAGTATTTCATTTAGTGGTTTCTCATATTTAAAATATTCTCATATTTTAAGTATTGCTTTAATCTCATAATTAAAATATTTCTGTTTCTAAGTGTTTTTAAAAACTGGTTTTGGTGTTATTTGGGGTATTATTTTTTTCTCATTAAGGTATCATTTTAATCTCATAATTAAACTATTTCATTTTTAGTTTTATAGTTTTTAAGCAAAGTTTAGGTGGTATTTGTGTGAAAGATAGTATAGAAATAACATGAGCGAATTTATGAATATACATCCAGGGATGTGATTAATAAAGAAACACGATGAGAAACTAGAGACCACTATCATGTGGCACCAATGTCCTATTTCTTGAATCATAATTTGTTGAACAACCAAGGATACTTGGCTACATTAGTCTTTATTCCAATTCAGCTGGATTCATAGTTTATCTGAAAATAATTATCTACAAATGAAATCATATCAGGGCATTCAAACTGGTGTCTGCTCTATGTTTTTAACTTCAACTTACATCAACCCTAGCATAGCACATGGCAAGTGATTCCTGCAGAATATTCATAAATGTTTATCGTGTTCAGATAGTGTTATCTCTAGCCGCCCTGAGTCTTCGGAGATTAAATTAAATTAAATTAATTAAATTAATTATCTCTCTAAGGAGAAGTTTCAGATTTCCTATGGGAGAGCAAAACCCATAATAAGATCACATCCTCTTTATGTATGCAAACATTTCTATCATCTTTATTTCCTAGACACTGAAGACAGAACACAATAATTACACATCCGAGTGACTAAGAGATCCACATTTTGTGCATTTCTTCAGTCACCTTGAAGCAGAGAAGTTTATTCTTCCCCTGGTGTCTGTTTTCCAATTTCTCGAGACTTCACTCTCAGTTTGTTCACTTGCGATTCTGCAATATCAGCCCTTTCTTCAGCTTCTTCCAGCTCATGCTGAATTTTGCGGAATTTGCTGAGGTTAAAATTAGATTGCTCTTCCTGAGAATGAAAAAGGTATGGTTAAAAATAAGTCTACTTATGTGATATATATATATATATATATATGTATATATGTTTTCTCAGGTTTTCGCGGGTGTTTGTATGTAGGTCTTTGGTTATTCGGGTCTTCTCCCACGTAAAATTGGAAGTGTCTTGGCGACGTTTCGACGAAGTCTCATTTGTCATCTTCAGGCTGGTGTTCTCGGCTTCTTTGCTCCTGGAAGCACGAAGCCGAGAACACCAGCCTGAAGATGACGAATGAGACTTCGTCGAAACGTCGCCAAGACACTTCCAATTTTACGTGGGAGAAGACCCGAATAACCAAAGACCTACATATGTATATATATATATATATATATATAGATAGATAGATAGATATAGATAGATAGATGATAGATAGATAGATAGATAGATAGATAGATAGATAGATAGATAGATAGATAGATATAGATATAGATATAGATATAGATATAGATATAGATATAGATATAGATATAGATATAGATATGTCATGCAAAAAGGTAATAGCTTCTGTGGTGAAAATGAAAGAACTGAGTCTCCATTGTGCAATTTTAGCTAAATGAAAAGCTCAGTTTGCCTTTCACAGATTGGGAACATTTAGTATAAAAACTTTTGGTGAATCAACTGAATCTAGTCTCTGTTTAATTCTATAAAGAATTACCAGTAGTTCACTTTACAAAGCTTTTAAGGCAGGGGGGAAATTCAGCAGGTTCTGACAGTTTCTGGAAATTTTGAGCAGTTCGGAGAACCGGTATTTGGAGAATAGCTTGACTCTCTCTTCATTGTGGCAACCCCTGAGATATTGGAACACTGCTATCATGTCACCCCTAGTCCTTATTTTCATAAGAGTAGACATATTCAGTTCCAGCAACCATTCTTTATGTTTTATCCTCAAGTCCCCTAACCATCTTTTTTACTCTTCTCTGCATTCTTTGTAGAGTCAAATAAAGAACTGGATGAAGCTGACTTGACCAGAGCCATCTTGAAGCTTCAATTGTTGCCACATTGGAACTGAGGGATAGGGAGGGGGGATTAGAGATAGCTAGGGTTTTGTAGCCAAAATAAACTACTTTCTCTTGGGAATCAAGGACATTCTTACACCTGGACTGTGGAAGGAGCAGTGAGGTCACCAGGCAACCAGACAGCATCTTGATTGGACCATGTGACTAATTGTTTGGAGTTGAGGAAAAAATTCTCTTTTAATTAGGTGAAAGCTGTGGGAACCTTCAGAGTCGGTTTTCACCAAGTCTGTGCCAATAAGGCTATTCTTTGAGGAATTCATCTGCCTTGGAGTTTTACTTGCTATGGGGTTATTACTTGGAACTTTGACACTCAACTCAGTTCATTGTGTCATATTTGGACTTAGGCCTGACAGTCCCTCAATAACATGGTCCCATACCAAGTACGGTTTTAAAAGTGGAACCAGCACCTTTAATTGTACCTGGAAGCAAACTGACAACCAATGTAGCTCTTGGAACAGAGGTGTAATGTGCACCATCCTAGGGGTGCACATAGCTGTCTGTTCAGCTACCTTTTGCCCAGTTGAAGCTTCTGGGACACTCTTCAAGCGCAGCCCCATGTTGAGTGCATTACAGTAATCTAGAGATGACCAGGGCATGGGTAACTGCAAGAGTAGAACCTCATGGTCCAGGAAGGGGCACACTTGGTATACAACACAAAGTTGTGAAAAGGGCTTCCAGGCTACAATTGCCACCTTTTACTTCAGCAGGAGTTGTGAATCTAGAAAGACTCCAAGATTATGTACTGGGTCTGCCTGGGGCAGTGACACTCCATCCAGTACCAAAGATGATAAAATCCCAGATCCAGAGGCCCAAACACCCGAAGCCACTCAAATTCATTTGAAATATAATTATTACTCCATTGCAAATGCATTACTTACAGTTTCTTCATATTGTCTCTTATATGCTTTCACTTTCATTTGCAGCTTGTCCACCAGATCCTGGAGTCTCAGAATATTCTTCCGGTCTTCCTCAGACTAAACAAAGTTATGAAACAAGTGAGTTTCTATCATTTGAATCCCTTTAAATGATTTTCCAAGTGTATGAGAGTGTGTGTGTGTGTGTGTGTGTGTGTGTGTGTGTGTGTGTGTGTGTGTGTGTATACCAAATTTATATTTGCTGATAAAGAAATAAAGGGAGACTAGTATAGATCTGAGTAAGGGTATGGCTAGCTGATGAGAGCTAAATAGCTTGAAATAGATCTATACTAGTCTCCCTTTATTTCTTTATCAGCAAACATAAATTTGGTATAAAATGATTTGTCGTGAATGTGACTGCTTGAGGGCTCCTGGATTGGAGCTGAAAGGCAAAAGGGAAGCAGTATGCTCCCTCCCACATTGGGGTAGTCCAGGTGCTTCAATAGAAAAACACTTTATACATACATACATACATACATACATATAATAAGGTTGCAAAAATTTTGGGCTCAATTGTGGCCATATGTTTGGTGTCATGGTTAAGGTACCCGGTTAGAAACTGGGAAACCAGGAGCTCTAGTTACTTTTTTCAGTGCCGTTGTAGCTTTGAGCAGTCACTAAATGCACTGTTGTAAGTCAAGAACTACCAATATTATATTGTAAATGGGGATAGGAAGAGGTAAGGTGGCAAATTAAGTCATATATATGTCAAAATATTCAGAGATTTCAAAATTTTCAGCTAAAATTATGTACAAGTTTTGGAAAGATAAGATCACAAATAAACATACTGTATGCAAATGGAAAGGGCCAGTACTCTTTTCCCAATATTCTTTGGTTGATAAATAATGTTTGATTGATAAAAGTGGTTGATTGATAAATAACTTCATTCCATGCTTATCACACTTACCTGGTAAGTTAGTTCCTTCACTCGTCTCTCATATTTGCGTACACCCTTAATTGCCTCAACACTATGCTTCTGCTCATTCTCAACTTCAGCTTCAAGTTCACGTACCTAAGGGAAAACAGGCTGAAAATTAGTCATCATCTCCACCCTATTGCATACAACTTATATACAAGTGTCTATAAACATATACAGAGATGGATACATACTCTATGTTCTAATTTCTGAAGCTGCTTCTTGCCTCCCCTCATTGCCAGTTGTTCTGCCTCATCAAGACGGTGCTGTAGATCTTTTACAGTCTGTTCTAGATTCTTCTTCATTCTCTCTAGATGGGCACTAGTGTCTTGTTCTTTCTTAAGTTCTTCTGCCATCATGGCTGCCTGTTAATGAAGATACTATGTTCAAGAGATGACCCTGCTATAAGTATATAGAGGATCAGATTTCAAAAGAAGGGCATCAATCAACTTACATCAGTAATGGATTTTTTGGCTCTCTCTTCAGCATTGCGAGCTTCCTGAATAGTGTCCTCCATTTCACCCTGGATTTGGGTAATATCTGTTTCCAGTTTCTTCTTGGTGTTGATCAGGCTGGTGTTCTGTTTAGGCAAAAAATACTGTTAGTTTCTAGTAAACATGAAATGATTAATTTATTTTTAAAAAACCAGGAAATAATATTCTAAAAAATAAACTTGTATATTGCAAGAATAATGCCTGCAACCTTATTTTATATCTGTTTATGTGGTCTTATTTTCATATTTCCCTCAGAATTTCAACAAAGACAAAAGTGCCATAGCATCTAAACTAACACAAAAGAAAAAGGAAGATCAATACTATGTTTACAAACACTTTATATAAAGATCTGCAAATATCATTTAACTATTGTCTTCAAACAATAGCAAAATAACTGAAGAATATTCAAAATATTCCACTTTTCCCCTTTACAATAAAGAAATGCTTACATAGACTTGTCATTCTCAACTACTGGTTACAGGAGGATACAAATAATTAGATTCTTACTTGTGTGTGGAGGAGCTGCACACGCTCACTGGCATCCAGAAGCTCCTGTTCAGCCACTTTTCTGGCCCTCTCTGTCTGTTCCAGAGCTGCCCGGAGCTCCTCAATCTCAGCCTGCATCAAGTTTGCTCTGCGCTCAGCCATGGATACTTGTTCCTTCAAATCTTCTTGGCCTCTCAAAGAATCATCCAAATGCAGTTGTGTGTCCTGTGAAAAAAAAATATTTTAAGGGATAACTCTTGAAATCTTAACAATTGTAGTGATTTCCTGATGCTTTCTTGAACCTGCCTAGAACATACCTTGAGCACTCCTTGTGTGTTCCTGAGGTTCTTTAGTGCTTCAGCACCTTGACGGTTGGCATGGCTCAGTTGGATCTCCATCTCATTCAGATCTCCCTCCATCTTCTTCTTAAGACGCAGGGCATCATTCCTGCTCCTAATCTCAGCGTCCAATGTGCTCTGCATGGACTCTATCACCCTCACATGATTCCTCTTCATTTGATCAATTTCTTCATCTTTCTCTGCAATTCTTCTGTCGATGTCAGATTTCACCTGGTTGAGCTCCATTTGGACACGCAGGAGTTTGCCTTCTTCATGTTCCAGAGAAGCCTTAAGAATATCAAGTATATCAGCTGTTATTAAAGAGTCATCTAAATAACAGCATTGTCCATACTTGTCTAACTGGTTTTCTAAAACATATTTTAGAGTGCTTTAACATGCGTTAAAAAAAATTGAGCTTTTGTTTTCTTTAAGCATAATAACACAATTACCTCAGCCTCCTCCAGGGAAGCTTGGAGTTCACATTTCTCCTGTTCAATATGTTTCTTTACTTTTTCCAGTTCGTGAATGGCTTTTCCTCCCTCAGCAATCTGTTCCGTTAGGTCAGCTATCTCCTCTGTTGATTTCACACAAAATAAAGCGGGTAAGGTGGGTACCATTTACTAACAGTTTTAGGCTGAATGTTTGAGAAAAGAATATTTCCTTGGCTCTTCCAAGCTCATCCATTTGGAACTGATCAGTTAATACTGCATGAGCAGACAACACTTCTACATATGTATATCCTAATCATGAGGAGAATGCCTATAGGTGATTATCTTATTATGCTTGTTACTTGTTGCTCCATAGAAGATGGTAGAACCATTACATAATCAATTTTTCTCACTTTTGTATCTTCAGTGTCCTAAATAGAAGCTTATAGTAAGAAGCTTATAGACTTACGCTGAAGGTTCTTGTTTTCACGCTTCAGAGTTTCCAGGTGATCCAAGGATTCTTCATATGAGTTCTTCATCTTGAAAAGCTCTGTGCTCAGAGACCGAGACTCCTTCTGGGAAGCTTCCAGTTCAGATTGAGCTTCCTCAAATTTCTGTTTCCAGTCTGCCAGAATCTGTAAAGAGTCATTGAGTCATCAGTGTCATACAAATTTGATAAAGAAATAAGATACTAAATTTAATTGGCCCAACGTCTTGGTGCAAAGTGTTCCTTTTTAATCATCAGGAGCAAAATACCTTATCAAAGTTCTTCTGTTTCTTATCTAGAGCTGCACAAGCTGCATTGGACCTTTCCACATCAATCATCAGGTCCTCCACTTCATTCTGCAACCTCTGCTTGGTCTTCTCCAAGGAAGCACATTTGGAATTCACAGCTTCTACATGTTCCTCAGCTTCCTGCAAACGCTGAGCAAGCTTTTTCCTGGAGCAATGAATGACCAACTATTAGCAATGAATCTGCTTAGAAAATATGAAAGGAAGACAAATTCACAATCATATGATATGCATAAAAACGACACACACTTCTCTGTTATTGGCGTGGAAACTATTTCATTTTCAAGCTTTTTAAGAGTTATGCAAATCATTTCTGTATTATGCAAATGATCTCATGAAGCACTAATTGGTCATGCAGGACAGATTGAAAAACTTTTGAAAATGAGAATGGTTATTGGAGAATGGTAAACTCTAAAATAGTTTAAATAATTAAGATTAATTTTTATTTTTTATATTGTCATATTGATAACATTATTTCAGACTTAAGTATCTTATGCAGATACGTAAAATTTGAATTCCCAATGATTGATAGCAAATTATAAAATATTTGAGCTGTTTCCATGAAATGTATTATTTTAATGTGATATAAGATAATAATTGTGATTATCATTTATACTTCCATGTTCTTATTTGATGTCTCATGAATCCTCACACAAATCCCTCATCAGATTCAAATACCAAATAATATGCTGTTTAAACTTTAATTATAGGAATAAATTAAAACTAAAGACATTTCACTCTAAATGGATAATCAGCATAAAACTTGGATTTGAACTTATTAAATTTTCAAAAAGTGAATTATATTTATATGGGCTGTTGCAATGAATTACTATTTTAATTTGCAAAAGGTCATGAAATTATTGCATAAAATGTTTTACAGAGATTTGTTCACTCTATACAAATGCACTTTTTGTCATTTAAATGCAATGCTTGAAGATGCTTGGAGATAAACTACAAATAATTTCTTTCCATAAAAAACATTATTCTGGATTAGTTATTTTGCAAGATTTGGAGTAGTTTACAATGATCCTGTAGTATTAGCCATTATTTGTCTTGAAGTGTTGTAGTTTAAGCTAAGAGAATATCTGTAAAACTACTGGACTGTCACTTCTTGGTGCTTTCTTTTTGCTGCAAGCGGAGACTTCTGCGTAGAGAGAAAATAGTTTATGATAGCTCATAAACTATTTTAAAAATAGTTTATGTTATCACTCTCAGAGATGTGGCTAAAATTACTTTCTCTTATGGTAATTATACCTCATTTGTCCTTGTAATTTATTTTTTACTACAAAACTATTCCAAGTCTCACATACTTGGCCTCCTCTAACTCTTCAGTGCGCTGAATTGCATCAGTCTCGTATTTGGTTCTCCATTGGGCAACCTCGCTGTTGGCTTTGGACAGGGCACGCTGTAGCTCAGCTTTGGCTTCTTGCTCTTCCTCAAATTGTTCCCGGAGTAAATCACAATCATGACGAGCTGATTGCAAGCCATGAGCCAGTGCATTTTTAGCCTAGAAAAATGAAGATGTCTTAAATGCTTTCCCCAAATTTAATGGTGGCATTATTAACAGCTCCCACTTGTGTTACTTTTTCTTTCAGGTTTGCTTTTTGGCCTTTAAATGCAAATCTTTAATTGTTCACTTTTTTAAAATATGAGAGTTGCACATAGTATTGGCAATTCTGCTTTGTAACAGAGAAAGAGAAAAGCACCTTTAAGCACCTTTAACCTGGAAGTTGCTCAAGGATGCAAATAAGTCATGATTTGCACCTGTAGATCTTCACCTAAAGCATACCTTTATTTCCTCTTCAAGTTGCCTCTTCAATTCTTCAATCTGTTGGGTGAAGCCTTGTTTGCCTCTTGAGAATTGGGAAATCAGAGAGTCTTTTTCTTCCACTTGGCGGGCAAGTTCACCTGAGAAGCAGAAAAGAAGAAGACAGGAGGTTGACGTGACTGAACTAATTGTTGAAGAAAGTACAGATGAATAGCAGCAACTGGAAAATTTTAAAGCAGAGATACATGGCATTTTGATATTAGTTATGTTTTAGGTTGTTTCTAATATCTTACCGAACAACACTTGTCACTTAAAATACAAATTTGGGGAGGGGGACCTCTCATATTTCCCAGATAAATTTTGTGATACCTCTGCTATTAGTAAAATTTGTATGCCTCATCAAAGATGGAGTTGTGAAACATAACTTGCAGCAAGAAAGAAAACCAGGATCATTTTCATATAGGAGTAACTATGTTGTGGTCTACAGTACTTAATTTAGTAAAATCAATTTTTTTTCTGGCAGCAACGTAAAAATATTTCCTAGCCAAATCACAGGTGACAAACACTTTTGTTGTTTTATATTTTGAATTTCACTAGCCAATGTTGTATTCCTTGGATGTTAGCATCTTCTGATCATCATTGTCATCATCATCAATAACAACAACAACTTTATTACGGTCACAGATCAGCAATAGATAAAATTATTACTGTTTACAATAGTGTTAAAAAGATATTACTACTACTAATAATAAGTAATAGCATCCATAATAATAAAATACATGGTACCTTCTTCTGATCTTATTTTGCCTGCAAACTCAAATACTATTAGTGGCATGTAGAATAAATCATTCCTAAAATACTTCAGCATTTCTTCTTACCTGCTTCTGTCTGCAAGCGAGCTTTCTGGGCAGAAAGGTCATTAATTGTACGCTGCTGCTCTTCTGCCTTTGCTTTAATCTCACTCAGTTGATCTTCTAAGGACCGGGATAATTTCTCAAGAGTTGACTGAAATCAGCAAATAGAAAAATATTGAAATATTCTGCAAACTACTAAATGAGAACTTTGAAAATCTGGAAGGTAACATGGAACTGGATTATGCAGGTGGCATAGAATGTAGCAATTCATATTGGATGAGACCTGCATATACCACATAGCACCTGTTTTACAAACAGTGCATTGGCTTTCAGGTACAATTCAAAGTGTGAGTGGTAATCCATAAAGCTTGTTATGACTTGGCATCTACATTTCTGAAGGAATCAATATTCTGCATGGAATAGAATGGGCATTGAGCCAGAATAATGATTTTAAGAGTGACACCCTTGAATGAAGTCAGTATGGAGAAACATGAGCATGCTGCGTCTCCTATATATTCCCCTATGTTATGGAATACTCTACAGCTAGAGATTTGAATGAAGGCCTTCCTGACAATTTCCCAGAGGGTTCTAAAGACAGATCTTTCTTCTACACTTGAGGAGGAATTGTTATATGGGTTTCAGCAATTATTTATTTATTTATTATTTATTATTATTTTTATTTATTTAATTGGATTTATATGCTGCCCTATCTCCACAGGACTCAGGGCGGCTCACAATAAGCAATGTGAGAGATGCTTTACATGCTATGGTTTTATCTAATTCTGAAAACCACCAGGAATCTTTAGAAGTTGATAGTATAGAAAGCATAATTATAATGTTAATAAATTATAAATTAGAACAGCTCATAACTGATCATTATCATCAAAACAGAGTGATCCATCTATTCCTAGGTGAAATCCAAGAAAACTACCTGATCTGATGAAGATAGTAATTGAACAACTTAAAGCATGCCACACTTCTGAGAGGATGCAATAGTTCTTACAATTATCTCTCATGCAGGAAAGTATCTATACCTTGGTTTTAGAGACAGATTCCATATTGCTTGCAAGATCATCAATCTCCATCTTCAGTTCACTCTTCTCCTTCTCCAGTTTCTGCTTCACTCGCTGTAAGTTATCAATTTGCTCTGCATATTCAGCTGCACTATCTGCATGCTTTTTGCGGAGGGCAGCACCAGTGGCTTCATGCTGCAAGGTGGCCTCTTCAAGGTCCCGGCGCATTTTCTGAAATTCTGCCTCACGTTTCTTGTTCATCTCAATCTGAGCTGCAGTTGCTCCACCAGCTTCCTCCAGACGTTCGCTGATCTCCTCAAGTTCCCTGGAGAGATCACCCCGCTGTTTCTCTGCTTTGGCGCGAGATGCCCGTTCTGCCTCAATCTCCTCTTCCAATTCCTCAATACGAGCCTAGAGAAGGAGAGGCAACCATAAACCCTGAAACGGGCTTCCAGATAGCTTAATTCACCATTCATAAAGGAACTACTGTATGACAGACCTGCAGCTCCTTGATCTTCTTCTGAAGCTGGGAGCCCAGGACCTGCTCATCTTCAATCCTGCTCTGGAGTTGGCTGGTTTCAAAGTCTTTCCTTATCACAACAAAATATAATAGTTAGCCACCAAATCAAAAAACTCCATTTAGCACAAAAGCCCCTCATAATAGACACTAATACTTACTTCTTCAGCTTTTCATCCAGCTGCTGCTTATCATTTTCCAAATCCATTGTGGATTCCTGAGCTAGTTTCAAATCCCCTTCTAGCTTCCTCTTAGCTCTTTCAAGGTCCATGCGAAGTTTCTTTTCTTGCTCCAGAGACCCTTCAAGCTGAAGACAAAGAGATCAGAGTAATGGTGCCATCACAGCAGTACCTCCACCTCAATCCAATTCTTCTTTGGGGATGATAGCATGCTTACATCATCCACTTGCTGTTCCAGCTTGGTTTTTGCTTTGGTCAGAGTGTTCACTTTGTCTTCCTCTGCCTGCAGATCATCCAAGGTCTGTTGATGGGCCTCTTGCAGGGCTTTCTTCTCCTTGGTCAGTTTGGCAATGGCCTCGTCCAAGACCGCCATCTCTTCAGTAAGGTTTTTCACCTTTAAACGTTGAACAGACAGAATTAAAATGTTCTATCTATTTTGAAATGGCAATAGTGGGTACCAATTTAATTTCACCATATTCTTTCCAATACCTTATTTTCTGTAGCATGCTTCTCCTTTTCAACCTTGGCCAGTGTCAGCTCAAGATCATCAATGTCTTTCTTCAGTTCTGAGCATTCGTCCTCCAGTTTCCTCTTCTTGGCTGTCAATTCAGCATTCATTTCTTCTTCATCTTCAGCTCGCTCAGTGAGCTCCTTAATTTTAGCTTCCAGTTGGATTTTGGTTTTGATTAGTTGGTCACATCTCTCCTCAGCATCTGCCAAGCCATCAGCTTCCTGTAAGTACCAAAAGAAAAAGGGTTAGTAAAAATATTTTATCTCCTTATTTCCTTGGTCAAAGGAACAGTTCTAGATCATGACGTATATGTCCCTACTGACAAGGAATATGCCCTGTACCTAATACTAGCATGTTGTTACATAACCGAATGCAAGTAGTTCTTGACTTACAGCAGTTCATTTAGTGACTATTCAAAGTTACAATAGCACTGAAAAAAGTGACTTATGACCATTTTTCACATTTATGACTGTTGCAGTCTTCCTGTAATCTCATTATCAAAATTCAAATGTTTGGGAACGGACTCATATTTATGATGGTTGCAATATCCCAGGGTCACATGATACCCTTTTGCAGCCTTCTGACAAGCAAAGTCAATGGGGAAGCCAGATTCACTTAACAACCATGTCACTAACTTAACAACTACAATGATTCACTTAACAATTATGTCAAGAATGGTCATACAATGGGGCAAACTCACTTAACAAATGTTTCCCTTAGCAACAGAAATTTTGTGCTCAATTGTGGTTGTAAGTTGAGAACTACCTGTACACATTTTTTTTAATGAAAACATTGTGTTTTATGAGTTTTATAATGAATTATCTCAAAGTACACTCTTGAACTATTTTCAGCTCTCTTTGGGTTTTATAATGCTTATAGCCTGGAATCCCTTATCAAAAAACTATCTTCCTGATTCCTATTTTCTTTTTGAGATCAATTCTCCTGGCAAAATCTTTGTGGTATGAAAGTTCAGATTTTCATTTCCTGCACAAACATGATAAACAGGCTACAATCTTAGACATATTTAGGACACTTAAAACAGAGGATAGATTCAGTTTTCTGCATTTTTGCAGTTTTCTGATTGTACCCCATATAATCTTTTGTGTTCAAATAACTGGATGCTGGGAAATACAAGAGGAAGAAATAAGATACATATATTTTACAGGCCTCAGATATGTTCTGATTATAATTGCTTTGACCCTTACTAACAAAACAATTCACAAAATAGAATGGTGGGGGTGAGCAGAAGTTCAGCACATCACTGAAGTGGAACATGATAAAGCAGGAGGGAAAAAGGCTTGAAGTATGGCTGGGGAGGAGTGGGAGAGAGATATACATGGATGCAGGAAATATTACTGAGAAGCAATGGATAGAACAATGAAATCCAAAAAGAGGGTGAGGCAAAGATTATTTAAAAATAAATAAATAAATAGTGATTTCTTCTGGGTTTCCATTTGTAACTTAATATCCATCAGCTCAAAGCTGCATGAAAATAAATGAGCAAGCTAAAAATAATTTCATTGCAAGATTTTCTGTGGTTTTGTCTCACACATAATCTGTACCAACAGACCTCAGAATAAGAATATGGGTACAAAAAGTTCTAATGTCATCAAAATTCTTACAGATTGGACTTGGAGCTGCAAGTCATTTTTTTCCTGCATGAGGGTCACCATTTTTTCTTCCAATTCCTTCCGCTTGGCTTCCGATTTCACAAGATCCTCCTTTGTTTTCTCAAACTCTTCCTTCATGTTGGCCATTTCCTTCTCTGACTCTGCGCTCTTCAGCAGGGGCTTGATCTTGAAGTACAATTTCATCCAAGGCCAGTGCTTCACGTTCATGAATGAACGAACATTGTACTGAATAGTGAAGATGGATTCTCTGGAAGGAGGGCAAAGAAAATTTTAACCATGATTCTACTATCAGCTTGAGATAGGACTGATATATTTGTGATATATTGTCATGTTGTACTCATAGCCTCATTACATTAATGTCATTATGAGCCTTTATTATAAAAAATATCTACCTCCTTTCCATCATTTGCTTGAACTCTGTTCTCATCAGAAAACCACGGCACATAGCTTGGGTACGTGTAATAAGCATAGCCAACTTATCATCTCTCATTTCTTCTAGAAGACCAAGAAGGCCAGCTTTGAAAAACACCTTGAGGGGGAAGAAAATGCAAAGTTTGTGGTCTTTTCAAATAAACCCAATTTTCAAACTTGGGGAAAGATAGTAACTTTACCTTGGTATGACCAAACCTATATTGAGTATGGTCCACATCAATAGATCCAAGAAGTTTCTCAGAAGCCTTCTTGCTGTCAATGAATTGTCCCTCTGGGACAGCACTTGCATTTAATATTCTATATCTGTTGAAAGAAGCATAGTTTATGCTTCTTTTAATGTTTAAAAAACATTAAAAGATTCTAGCTTCAAGGATTATGAGAGTTAGAGTTACAAATATGGGAGGCACAAAACTCAAGAGGGCTAATATTTAGCAGACCGACCTCTGTTTGAAGTCACCATAAATGATCCTGCTAGGAAATCCCTTTCTGCAAATTCGGATGCCTTCCAGCACACCATTACATCTCAGCTGGTGCAAGACAAGCTCGTGTTCCATGACACCTTAAACAATGTTGGAATGTATTGGCAGTATAGAATTGAACTCAAATATACTAATTCTGCTTCATGCATAATTAAACTATATAATTCTTACCAGGAGTTTTAGTTTCATTGGGGATGAGGCACCGCACAAAGTGAGGGTGAGTGCTCTTCAGATTGCTCATCAGCTTGTTTAAATTCTCCTGTAGGATTAGAAATATTTGCGACATTTAAAGTAGATTTCATAACTACCAATACTTTTTAAAGAACCGACTTTAAATTATCTATTAGATTGCTATGCTATCTTTCTCCTACAGCTAAACATGGCATTCATAGCAGTTTTGCCTCAGGTTTGATCACCATAATAATCCCTATGAAGTAGATTAGGTTGAGAAACTAGAGACCAGCTCCAATATACCAATGATCTGGAACCTGGTTCTTTCATAGTCCAACATCTTAACAATCATTTGGGGCTCTGTGATTGAGGGACCAATGGAAGGGAAAATCTAAAACAAAATCAAGCAATATTGACTATATTTTTCATGTTTTTATATTGTGTAGTTTTGGATCTCTGAGTCAGTCTTTCAGAGGAAGGAACTCAGTAATAGATTTTTTTAAAAAAATATTGAAAGTAGATTTGTATCAAATTGTACAAATAATAAAATTGTGCTTACCCTAAACAGAGCAGATACAGTCTGGAATGAAGACCCCTTCTTCTTTCCAGCTTTCTTGCCACCACTGCCACCATCTAAAGAAGAAAATATAAATACATATTATGGAATTAAAATGTTGTTGACAAAATACATCATGTTTATTTATTTAGATTTGAAAGGTATGTTCTTTGGATAAGTTCTTACCAACATCTGCAGGGCGATCAGCGTAGAGTAACGCCAAGGTCTTCATGGATGATTTCTGGTACAACTGAATGACACTTTCATTCAATGGGTCCTTGTTTTTTTCCAGCCAGCCGCTAATGTTGTAGTCCACAGTGCCAGCATAGTGCACAAGGGAGAAATGAGCTTCTGCTTTACCTTTCCCAGGCTTAGGCTTTTCAAAGTTCTTGCATTTGCCAAGGTGCTGGTCATAGAGTTTGTTCTTGAAAGAGGTATCTGTCGCCTTAGGGAACATGCACTCTTCTTCTAGGATGGAGAAAATGCCCATGGGCTGTAGAGAGCAAGACAGATAGATCACTGCAAGAAATACTCTTCACTGTCACAGAAATAAACTTTTCATACTCAGCATTTAGGAATTGTTAACTGTAGCAAGATGGAATTAACCATTCATTAATTTTACAGATGTGTGTTCCATATCAAGTTTAGAAAACATATATAATCTTGGATGCTTAAAAACTTTATTTTTTAAAAGACCTTCTCAATGAGTTCAATGCAGGCAGCCAGGTCCATCCCAAAGTCAATGAACTCCCAGTCTATTCCTTCTTTTTTGTACTCTTCTTGCTCCAGGACAAACATGTGGTGGTTGAAAAACTGTTGCAGTTTCTCATTGGTAAAGTTGATGCAGAGCTGCTCCAAGCTGTTGAACTAGACAATGCAAAGTACTTTGAAAATAACAATTATCTTCACCAGTGTTCCTTTCTCTAGGCTTTCTCAAATATTTTACGGTTTATGTGAATGAACAAATATCTAAGCTCCTTCTTGAATCAGTTCTGCTCATAATATTCTTCACCGTTAAACCATTATTTTCAATATGCTCTATCATCACTACCTTCAATACTTTGAAAGCCTATATCTTTGCCACAGCTGACTTGAATTTATGATCCACACTCTTCCTGCCAAAATATTCTACAATTTCTTCTCTGTGCCAGATATTTCTATTTAAATCATCCTTCCAGTCAACAACTCAGAAATTATTTGTCTAGTTTAGTGCCTTTGCATTCAGAACATTGTTGAACTGTACTTCATTCATTAACTGCTTAAATATTTTACAATATAAACATCATTTCTTTGCTCTCCAACACTATGCCATCAAGGGCCAATTTCCTTACATCAAAGATCTCAAATCCAGCAATGTCCAACACTCCTATGAAGTGCTGTCTAGATTGTTTGGTGTCCAACTGCTGGTTGATACGAATAACCATCCATAGAAACATCTTCTCAAAAACAGACTTAGCCAAAGCACCAACATTATTGTACACCTGTGTAGAACAAAAGGGATTATATCAGCATATAACTGGACCAATGATCCACTCTCTATGAAACCTTTTCTTGTTAATCCTTACCTGCTGAACAGTTTGACCTTTGGTGACAAATTCATTGCCAACTTTGACTCGAGGGTAGCACAGAGCTTTCAGCAAATCTGCCGAGTTGAGATTCATGAGATAGCCAGCCTTGTCCGCAACTGAGCACAAAAATAAGAGAAAAGATTTGCAAGCAAATTGTATGTTTTCTATATTGGAAAAGCTATGTGTAAACAAACATTGTTCATATACTGTTGTATAGGTAAAGGTAAAGGTTCCCCTCGCACATATCTGCTAGTCATTCCCAACTCTAGGGTGTGATGCTCATCTCCATTTCAAAGCCGAAGAGCCAGTGCTGTCCGAAGATGTCTCTACAATCATGTGGCCGGCATGACTAAATGCCAAAGGCACACAGAATGCTGTTACCTTCCCACCAAAGGTGGTCCCTATTTTTCTTCTTGCATTTTTTACGTGCTTTCGAACTGCTAGGTTGGCAAAAGCTGGGACAAGTAAGGGGAGCTCACTCCATTACATGACACTAGGGATTCGAACCACTGAACTGCCAACCTTTCAAACAATAAGCTAAGCATCTTAGCCACTGAGCCACTGCATCCCTCAAGTATATTGCTGTATACTTGAACTATATATATATGAACTGCTCATATTCTTGAACTATCTGCTATTGAAGAATTCTGACTGTAGTGGCATCCTGGAAGAGAGCCTTCTCTGCTGTTGCCCCTCCTCTGTGAGGAGATGGATAGTTTTAAAATTTGGTGAATGAATGAATGAATGACATGCTTTACAAGAAATAAATACACAAAAAAAGTAGACCATATTTTCTTAGGATGTTGCTGAATTTTTCTGTGTCCAGGAGGGAAAAAATAGTTATACCTATCTGAATATAAATTAGCTTCCTAAGGTTAAATGAAAACTATTGCTAAGTGACAACATTTGATCATCCATTATTGCATATTTAATTTCAAATTAGATATTTTTTTTTTAAATTTGATTTATATACCGCCCTTCTCCAGAGACTCAGGGCGGCTTACAGTGCGTTAAGCAATAGCCTTCATACTTTTGTATATTTTATACAAAGTCAGCTTATTGCCCCCACAAACTGGGTCCTCAATTTACCTATCTTAGAAAGAATGGAAGGCTGAGTCAACCTTGAGCCTGGCGAAGCTTTGAAATTTGAGGAGAAAATTATTCAAGTCTTTCCGGATATATCAAGAGAAGAAAGGGCGTGGAGATTTTTTTTGAAACCAATCACAAAGGTTCTGAGAGACAATGGAATTAAATATAACTGGAGACCGCCACAGCAACTAAAATTTTTTTATAAAGGAAGAATGCAAATAATTACTTTGGAAACAGATGCAGTGTTATACTTACACGAACTTGGATTGATTGTAAAGTATGAGGACGTAACAGAGATAAAAGATCAAATGCTCAAGATGGGTGGAACATATGCAAAAACATCAACACCAGAAGAAAAAGGGGCTGCTGGAGGACAAGATCCTAAAGGACTAAAGCGGAAGGAAATCTCACCTGCGATGGTTGAACAAAAGAAAAGTCGTGATGATATAATGGGAGATGGAGCGGATAAGAAATTCAAGGATCTTGAAAAAGAATTGCAGGAAGCTGAGTGCGGGGAGAAATTACCACCCTTTTCTCTGAGAGATGAATTTAAGTAGACTACCCGAAAGAAGTGACCCGACCATTGGCACGTCCCCTCTCCCCCACTCTCTTTATAGAGGCGGAAACCAATTGAGGATGTGGGGGACGAATATTGTTTGTTATTCAATGTTTGATGTTTTTTTTGTCCTTTTTTGTTTTTTTTTTATTGTTTTTTTTCTTCTATGTTGAATGTTGTTTGGAATGTGGGAGATTGGTGCTGGGATCTGGGCACAGAAAGGAAGAGGAGGGGAAAGGATTAAAAAAGTTACAGTTTAAATGGGTTTAATAAAAATAATGACATGGAATGTGAAGGGTACAGGGAATCAGATCAAGAGAAGACGATTGGAACTTAAAATTAAAAGAGATTTACCAGATATATTATTTTTGCAAGAAACCCATCAGAAATCTGAAGACTCAAATAAAATGTACATAAAGGGTATGCAAATTTATGAAAAATCTTTTGGAACTTCAAAAGCTAGAGGAGTTGCTATATTGATATCAGATAGGGTATATTTTGAAAAAGAAAAAGTAATTGTGGATGAAGAAGGAAGATATTTAATAATTGTGGGAAATATTAACGAGGAAAAAGTGACACTGGTTAATTTATATTTACCAAATGAGAAGCAAAAAGAATTTCTTGAAAAAATAACTAAAATTTTGGAAATCGAAAGTGTAGGGAAAGTAATTGTGGCTGGGGATTTTAATTTAATTAGAGATAAAATAGATAGTACTAACCCCACTCGTTGTGGAGGAGCAAATAAAATGGGGACCTTAAATAAATGGATGTTTCAAAACGGCGTGGTGGATGTCTGGAGAGAAGTGAAAGGAACTGAAAGAGTGTACACTTTTTACTCTAAGATACATAATACATATTCAAGAATTGACTATATCTTAGTTTCTAAAGATTTGTTGAATAATGTGGATAAGATAGATGTGGGAATTTTTAAGGATTCTGATCATGCAGAAGTTACGATGGAAATAGATTTTAATTTTGAGAAAAAAGGAAGTTGTTGGAGATATGATGAAAAACTGTATAAAAATGAAGAGGATAAAAATGGATATTTAAAAAATGGGAAGAATGCTGGAGATTGAATGATAATGGAGAGGTTAAATTTGAAATTGTTTGGGATGCGATGAAAGCAGTGTTTAGAGGGGAAAGTATCAAGTTATCAAGCAGAAAATATAAAAATTATAAAAATAAAATTGAAAAAGATAAAAGCCAGATTAAAGAATTGGAAAATCAATTTTTGCTTACTAAAGAAAAAATTTTTTTGGAGGAATTAAATTTGCTAAAAAATAAATTGATAGAAGAAGATATAGAATTGGTAAAAAAGAATATGAGATATTTAAATAGGAATTTTTTTGAATTTAGCAATAAAAACTCTAAGTTATTAGCAAGGATGGCGAAAAATAAAAGAGAGAAGAGAGAAATTGGAGCCTTGATAGATGATAAGGGTATAAGACGCTATAAAAAATTAGAAAAATGTGAAGTGGTCAGGAACTTTTTTCAAAATTTATATTCGAAAAAATTAATTGATCGGGGAAAACTGAGAAGCTATTTAGAAAAACATGTTGTGAAAATTGACCAAACATATAAAGATTTAATGGAAGAAGATATAACACAAGACGAGATTAATGGAGTAATACAAAAAATAAAATTAGGGAAAGCTCCAGGTGAAGATGGATTACCTGCTGAGTTTTATAAAGAATTTAAGGAAATAATAATACCAAAATTGCAAAAACTATTTAATGGAATTTTACATGGTGGAGAAGCTCCGTTGTCATGGAACAGAACGGTGATATCTATAATCCCTAAACCAGATAAAGACTTAGAAAGGATTGAGTCCTATCGGCCCATCTCTTTAATTAATCAAGATGCAAAGATATTTACTGCCATTATAAATAATAGATTAAGTAGATTTATAGATAGATATATAAGTTATAACCAAGTAGGTTTTGTGAAGGGTAGATACATGAGTGATATTGTCAGAAGAGTATTAAATATTATAGATGTTGCTGAATATAATGCTGATAAAATAGGTATAATATCATTAGATATTTTCAAAGCTTTTGACTCTGTACAATGGGAAACTATTAAAACAATTGTTGAGGTACTAGGTTTTGGTAATAAGTTTATACATATTATTTCAAAACTGTATCAAAAAAGTAGTGCAAGAGTGAAGGTGAATGGAAGGCTGACAGAAGAGATAAGATTGGAAGCGGGTACAAGACAAGGATGTCCCCTGTCTCCAACATTATTTTTATTAGTTATGGAAATTTTGACTAAAATGATAGAAAAAGATGAAGAATTGGAAGGGTATAAGGGATATAAGATAAATCTGTATGCGGATGATACTTTGATTATTTTGAAAGATATAGAGAAAGATTTGAAAAGGATACATAAGCATTTGGAAGAATTTGAGGAAATGACAGGTTTGAAAATAAATTGGTCAAAATCGGAATTATTAATGAATAATAATGGTAAGGAGTGGGAGAATATGCAAGAACAACTTGGGATAAGGATTAAAAAAACATTGAAATATTTGGGCATAACACTTTCACTCAAAGTTAAAGAAATGAAAAAATTAAATTATGATGTGGTGATGAATGAAATTGAGAAAAAGATAGATAAATATAAAATGATAAAGTTGTCTTGGTTTGGTAGAATTGCAATGTGTAAGATGATGTTGTTGCCAAAGTTTAATTTTTTATTTGAGATGTTACCGTTAAACTTGACAGAGAAAGATATTGAAGGATATCAGAAGAAATTGGATAAATTTTGTAATGGTGGGAAAAGACCTAGATTAGTGAAGAAAATGTGGTATCAAAATCAAAAGGAAGGTGGATTAGGAATCCCCAAATTACTCAATTATTATTGGGCTTATGCTATTCGGACTGTGGTAAAAATATTTAAAGGAGAAGATAGTCATTGGAGAGATTTAGAATTAAAGGACATCAAGAGATTTGGCTCAACATGGTTTTTAGATAAAGCAAAATCAAAATGTGTAATTAATAGCTATTGGTTAAAGGGACTGAGTAAAATTTGGAACAAATTTGTTAAAATTTTAATTCCAGATATAATTTTCTTAGGGAAGACAATTGAAAATTGGCCGATTAAAACTAATATAAGTCGTGATAGGGTAATGGAAGATGAAAATATACAAACTATAATAGATTGGTTAAAAACTTCAGAAAATGAAAGGAGGAAAAAAGAAATCATTGAAAAATTGGGTTTAGGCTGGTTTGAAAAAATACAGATAGAAAAATGGACTAAGAAGGTAAGGGACAATTGTTCGATAAGTAGAAGTAAAACTGAATTTGAATATTTAGTATTCCAAATTATGAAAGATGAAATTGGGCTAAAGGGACTCGTTAGTAAGATATATAAGATTATAAATTTTGATGGAAAACCACAAAGGGTGATGAAGATGAATTGGGAAAAAGAACTTAATATTAAAATATCAGATTTAGATTGGAACGTGAATTGGAAGAGTAGAATTATGAAGACTTTATCTGTAAGGATTAAAGAGCATAATTATAAGGTTGTTTGGAAATGGTATTTGACTCCATTAAGATTGTCATTGATGGATAAAAAAATTAGTAAACAATGTTGGAGATGTGATATGGAATTAGGGACTTATGAACATATGTGGTACAAATGTGATAAAGTTAAAAAGTTTTGGCAACAATTGGAGGAAATGATATTTGAAATGATGGGGAAAGCAATAATATTGAGACCAGAAACTATATTACTGTTGCTAATTAAGGAAATAGAACCAACAAAATATGAGAAAGAATTGATTAGAATTATGATTATAATGGGTAGAATTATAATAGCCAGATATTGGAAATTAGATGTGAATTTTAGAATAGAAGAATGGTATTGTGAAATGTGGAAATTAGCTTTAAATGATAAAATGACATGTGATATTAAAATTAGAAATGGTGACTATAAAGAAGACATTTTCTGGAAAATTTGGAAACCATTTGTGGACTATGCGCTGGGAAAATTGGATGCTTCGGTACCTGTACCCTGAGAACGTGGATTTTGGCAATCATGAGGATATATCCGAAGAACCAAATCTTCCTTTCTTATGTATAGCACAGGGTGAAATATTGTACATGTTGTTTGTAATGTTAGTAATTTAAAATATAAAATGTTAAAAAAAAAAAATTAAAAAAAAAAAAGAGCCTGGCGAGATTCGATTTTACTTTAATTGCAGACAGCTGGTGTTAAATTACAGTGCTCTGTCTGTGAGCTATCCAGGCTCTTCTGGATATTACAGTGCAGATAGTCCTTGCTTACTAACCATTTGTTCAGTGATCATCCAAGGTTATGACAGTGCTGAATAAGAAAACTTGTGACCAATCCTCAAAGTTGTGGCCATTGCAGCCTCCCTGTGTTCATGTGTTCATGATGAAGATACTTGCTAAACATCATGGATTTACAATGGTCACAGCATCTCACAGTCACATGGTCAACATTTGTGATCCTCACAGCCAGCTTCCGACAAGCAAAGTCAATGAGAAAGCTGGCAGGAAGTCACAAGTTCTAGTCACATATCATCTCACTTAGTGACTTGCAGTGGTTTACTTAATAACAACAGCCAAAATTGATAAACTGCCATTTTTAAGTCAGGCACAGTCACATGATTTTTTCACCTTATAACCACACCATTTAGTAACAAAGTTGTTAGTCCCAATTCTGGTGAGTAAGTAAGGATTGCCTGAATATATTAGGATGTTATTAAAAACAAACAATATTTACTTTAAGTGCATAGGACAATGAAAGAAAGCATTATTTTCAAATTCTAACTTATTATCTCCGCAGTACTGAAGTCAAGTCAGATTAATTTCCTGCAAGGTATATCCAGGTATATCTGCAATGTTTATTTCTTAACATAAGTATTACATGTAAAAACTGCACAAAATAGCAATTAACATATTCTGTCTTTTCTGCATAATTAGGGAGCTGTCATTTACAAATTCATTATTGACTATGTGTTCGTCATCTTAATATCAGAAAGATGGTGGGTGGGGCAGTCTAGAGAGGAAATTCCCTGGCTTTAGTGCAACTATGAAGTTTATTTATCTTCATTCAAGTTATCAGATCATCTCCTATGAAGTTATTAGAGATGTGAAAGGATGTTTCACTTAAATGACTAACAACACAAATATACACTGCTCAGAAGTTAGCTCCTCCACAGCCTTAGAAACACATTCTTATGTATTAAACTTCAGCTGTTCGAATTAAAACAGCTGAACTTCAAGAGATATTTTGTGTGATTTTGTTTGGGCAGGTAATTCCATCACCAACTGTGAAAATACCTTCCGTGCCGTCTGGCTCAGCCTGTTCCTCTCTCTGCTTCTGCTTGAACTTCATGTTCCCGTAGTGCATGACGGCTCCCGTCAGCTTGTAAATGGCTATTTTTTCATCAGCGTTGAAACCCAGGATGTCAATGGCACTCTGGCAAGGGAATGAAGATAAGTAACTATTCTTCATATCACTTCGACCTAGAGTACAGTAATAGATTTTTAAATATTTATAGGTATTTGTATCATTTACATCTGTAGCTATCAGCTCTTCTTGATCATTTATGCTGGCAACCGTGATTTCTCCTTGGCTTACAAAGTGAAAGTCATATGGGTTTGTGGAGATCAGGAGTGTCTCTGAATGAAAAATAAAACTTGCTTTATTCAAGACAGAAATCATTTATGGCAACAATGAGCTCAAAGTTAGCATATTGTCATGGGAAGAGTAAAAAGATGCTTTTTACCAATCAGTTCTGGTTTCTGGTTGGACATGATCTGGTAAAAGATGTGGTAGCTCCTTTCAGCCTTCAGCTGGAAGGTAACTCTGGACTTCTCCAGCAGATCTGGCAAGAAAGGACAAACAAGCAAATAAAGAATGTGAGAAAGAAAAATGGAGAGAGAAGGAAAAAAGAATTGTGGGGAAGAAATCCCTTACAATGTAAACCCCTTACACAAAAGCACGATCTCTTACATGTCTCAATGTCAGCAGAAGCCAGCTTGCCTGTGGCACCAAAATGGATTCTAATAAATTTGCCCTTTAAAGAAGAAAAGAAATATTATCACAAATCCAAGGCTGCATCTTCTGTGTATTTCTACATCATGCCAAGTTTCAACATGAAACTTACAAAACGTGACGAATTGTCATTCCTGACAGTTTTAGCATTTCCAAAAGCCTCCAGTAAGGGGTTGGCACTGATGATTTGATCTTCAAGAGTGCCCTGAAAAGAAATATCCCTGTCAGACTCTGTATCATCAATCCTTCAAAAATGTCATGTAATCACAGGTCATTCTTTTCTGGCAGACAAGCTACCTGCATTTTGCCTTGTTGGGCTGGTTCTTCCTTTTTCTTGTCAGGAGCAGCTGCAACTGTTGCAAAGTACTGAATGACACGTTTTGTGTTCACAGTCTTTCCAGCACCAGATTCTCCACTGTTGACCAAAGGGGTAAACAGAGTGTTAAGATGCAGTTCAATCTCTCCACAACTGAAATGTGAGCTCCCGTTACGGAAGAGTAAGCAAACTAGGACATCAAAAGGGTATAAAACCCAAGTGACATGGTCACCCACTTTGAAACTTGTGAAGTTTCCTTATTATGTATTTACTAACAGTAAAAGTATAAAATGAGATATTTGAAGGAGCAGGTAGCCAAGATCAGGTTCTATGTTCTGGAAGTCTACAAGTATGTTAAGAAATTATTATTTAATGATTTGGAGTACTCTGCCATAAAGCAAATACAGATTTTAATAAGGAAATGAACTTACGTGATCAGGATAGACTGATTCTCACGATCTGGAAAGAAACAACAAAAAAAATCACAGATTTTTAAAAAATTATAGTTCCCTGTGAACTTCCATGAACTGAATGGGAGCTCATGCAATATTAAAACTGTCCACTTAAAGAAGAAAAAGCCCTGAAAAATCAAACATTTATTTGTCGAACATTATAAATGTGCAATGATGACAAATATGTGAATATTATGCAATGGAATGTGTCCTGAATGAAAGTTAGCTATACAGATGGAATATTACTTAATCAGCCAAGTTGGGGAATTTCTATAAAGCATTCCTTTTCGCTATAACAGCATTTCTCTGCACTTACAGAGAAATAGAATATGAAGCTATAGATTATAGGCTTTATTGAACATTTATAAATTGGCAGTTCCATGCATTTCTTTGTACATAATTCTCCTTACATGTACAAAGAATATCATATGTGAATGTTACTGGCAACTTGGAAGCAGTTACATTTTGGGTGCACAAGATATTATACTCAAGATTTAGCCCTATATACAAATGATTGAATCAATTAATCTTTTGGAATGATAAAATATACTAAACCACAAATTAATAAAATTGACTGTAATTTCACAATACAGAATGCTATGGGAAAAAAAAATCGTTAAAATTAATCAAGCATTAATATCTTGTCTGTCTGTACCCCAAGGGTATTTAACTGGCTTAGTCAATCGTGCTGGGGAAAATTTAAGAGCTGGACATATAAAGACTGCATATGTTCAGAGGCCTGGCAGAAACATCAAGTCTCAGTTTCATCTTTAAGGTTTTCAGAAATTGAGGTTCCATATCTTAGGGGGGGAAATTGTTGTAGAAACTAGTGGTAAAGCAAGAAAAAGAATCCAAATCTAGAATTTGCTCTTAGTCTCAGAGGAGAAATTTGACCTATACTGTTTTCATTGGCATACACATTGAATATTGATTATCCTTTTTCCTTTTTTGCATGACACATTTGACATTTCATATTTCTTTCTCTTAAAAAATAAAGCAAGAAATTAAGCTGCAGGAAAATTATTACTATTAGTAAATGATTAATTTCTATAACTCCACAGGATTAAGCATATTAAGCATCTGACCTAAAGGCCACATTGTGTAGGAAGCCCACTGAGGTGACTTGTAAAATTATTCTCCTTCTTTCTTAATTAACCATTTACTCACCAGTTAACATGGACTGATATGCATTATCAGAGATGGAGAAGATGTGAGGAGGCGCCTCTTGACGCTTTTTGCCTCTGTAGGCAGTTACCACTTCTGGATTATACACTGGAAGCCACTTGTAGGGATTAACAGTGACACAGAAGAGACCTGAGTAAGTCTGCAAAAAATAAAACAGAATTTGCTTAATCTATTTCGTCTTTTGCTGAAAATTTCTTCAAAAAGTGTTTTCAATCAAATATTTATTTAAAAATCTATAACATAAACAAATATATAAATCAGTGGTGGAATTCAAATTTTTAAACTACCGGTTCTATGGACGTGGCTTGGTGGGCATGGCAGGGGAAGGATACTGCAAAATCTCCATTCCCACCCCACTCCGGGGCCAGCCAGAGGTGGCATTTGCTGGTTCTCCAAACTACTCAAAATTTCTGCTAACGGTTCTCCAGAACCTGTAGGAATAGCACCCCTGATATAAATATATAACATCTGTTTCCTTGAAACATCAGGAAAGGAAGACATAATTTAGAAACAAGCACTGTAGTTACTTTGAATTTAAAGAGCAGGGTTACTAATGAATTGATTTAACAGTAAACAGGAGAACTTAACATAAGTTATTTGGTGTAAAGGATTCTTAGGAAGGCTTAAAACCAGTCACTGCATAAAAAGGTAGAAAAATTCCACCACAGAATATGCTTACGTAGATCATCCAGGCTGCATAACGCTCTTTGAGATTATACAGGACAGCAGGTTCATGGAGATGAGTCATCATGGCCATGTCCTCAATTTTGTCATATTTGGGAGGATTCCTGGAAAAGACTTGGTCATCTTTCACAGTTACAGTCTAGGGAGGAAAGAACAGACCTGCATGTATCAACTTAGAAAACAGAAAGAAGAAAACTGTAGTAATTGCACTTTATTGTCTCTGCTCAACCCATGAAATCTTGCATAATGAACATGCTTTAGGACCTTTCTATGAAACAATGTCACCTAGTGGGACCTTTTATCACAATGCCTGCCCTATTGAACTTCATTCCCCCTGAAATTCTGGTTTTGCTTTCAGACCTTGAAAACACAGTTTTTTCCCTTCGCTCTGGGCCAGAACTCAAGATGAACCCAACAAAAATGGAAGTGTTTTGAAGGAATTAAACACTGAACTGTATAATTTCCTTGATGGAAGTTTGTTTATAAGAGTTATAAGAGTTAGGCAACTATAACAATCAGTCAAACAAATAAACAAACGTAGATATTTTACTTACTTCTCCACTTTCAGTCTTGACAGTAACTTTCCCTCCTTCCCTACTCTCGATAGTGCCTTTTTCATAAGAGATCTTGGGATCCACCACAAAAACTGAATTCTTGGCATCAAAGGGCTTATTTTGGGCCTCAATTCTTTCCTTTTCTGTCTTTCGAAGAAAAGGGGCAGCTTCCCCAAATGCGGCCATTTCAGCGTCTGAAGCCATAGCTGCAGTTTATATTGTGCAGGAAGAAAACTAAAGGAAAGAAACACACAAGCCAATTCATGAAAATGTGGAAATCCTTATTAACTTTGCTTTTGGCCTTTTTTCACAACATGGAATTTGTCTCTGTTCTTTGATTTGAACCAAAGCATCTTATTATGTGGAAATAGAAGATTTTACTGCTTACACAAATATTGAATTTCATGTCATAAATCTTTTCATATCCATGAGATCTGTTCCATTATTCATGATATTGGATTATGTAAACCACTAAGACTGAAAGAGCAGCTAGAATTCATCCACCAAATTACGTGATAAATGTAAACTTTGCTTATAATTGTGAATTGCCCAGGTAATTGAAAGACAAAATATAAATTAATCAAATAAATATACACTTGAGATCTCAAATATACACTTGAGATATACACTTTATTCTTTGGGTAAGAATAATATGGGAAACATATTAAAATAGAGATACTAAATTTAAGAAATAAGGATACTATAATCTATCTTGACAATGCTCACTTGGACAGTATATTTTATATATATATATATATATATATATATATATATATATATATATATATATATATATATATATATATATATATATATATATATATATATATATATGAAATGTCCTAATAGTTATAAAAGTTTAGTTTATCTCATTATTCTCCATATTTAGATTGTCATGAAATTATTTACTGTTTCCCATTGGTGTCATACAAAAACAATTGGATTTTGAAATTTATTAAAATCTAATTCAGCAAAGTTTCTTTCTCTGGAAGTTTCTTTCTCTGGAAGTTCACTTAAATTTGGGTATGCAGCCTGCTTGGCTAAAGTAGAATGTCTCAACTATTGGACTTTGAAACATATTTCAATTATTATTATTGCACTATTATTTCCATCTGGTGAGTCAACAGTGGGTCAACACGAGGAGGCACTTTAAAATAATTCTGTATTTCCTCTTGAGATGTTAATTGCTTACGACCATAGTTAATTTTAAGCACAAACTGTGTCTTAAGGGAAATTTCATGTCAAAATCTTTTGTACATTCCATATTCTTCAAATGATCATGCACTCGTATGTTAAATCTTATCATGATCCAAAATTTGGACCTCCATCGTAGCGGTGCTTTTGTGGATTTGATCAATGGCTTTGTACCAATGCAGACAATCCTTTAGAAAGTTTGGTACCAGTATCTTTGAGGTCACTATCTTAGTTGACTTGTAATGGAATGCAGCCTCAACGCAATCTATGACATATTATACACAGTACACAACCCAAAGGAAGCATTTTCCTCCCTGAACTGCATGCATATCAGTCCCTAGTATTTATCTGCCATTAAGCTGGCTGTCCCCAGCGATGTAATCAATCAGGGTCTTACCTTGTGTGGTACTATGGGTTTAAATGCAGACTCGAGCTGGCCAGTTACTGCAAAGTAAAAATGATAGATCCTTTACAAAACGTCCAGTATGTAGCTTAAATGGATGAAGTAGATTTTAAATCCCTAGTGACATAGGCAGCCCTGCTCAGTTGTGCCCAAACCAACAGGAATGAATTGAGATGTGAAGAATTAGGGTGAGTTCCAATTCCTTTTACACCCTCTTACCTTTAAGCTGTTGGTGCAAGGACCTAAGAGGCTGGTCCCTAGGCTACTTATATATGAAGTGATTTGCATGCACAGAACCCTCCTCTTCTTTCTAAGGTCAAAACTGTTTCAGTAATCTTAGCAACTCTTAGCAAGATTCTCATACATATTTGACGCAAATAGATTTAATTAGACATATCAGCACCATGGATCAGTCTATAAATAATTTGTCAAAGGGAGCGGATTGTGTATGGGAATTTATATATTGTGCTTTGATTCTGTTAATCGGTTGAAATACTGTAAGTAATAATTCCTGATCTTTATAAAGTGTAATTTAGAGGCAAGAGACTGAATTGAGGTACCTCCAGCACTGGATTGGAAATGCATATTCCTGGAAAGGGAACAGGTGGCTAGCAAAAATATTAAAAATTAAAAAGATGGATGTAGTCATCAATACAGGTAGAAAAGAAAATGATAATAGGACAAGAAATAAACACATGAAAGGGGACAGTAAAAGAAACACCAGCCCTAAAGCAAAGTTATAGGGACAGATTAAAGAATACCAGCACTAAAAGAGTAAGTGTGATTGGCCTACAAAAACATGTGGAAAAAAATAAAGGGCTCACCAGAAAAAGTGTCCTGAAGTAATACAAAAACAATTTGGTTTAATTTATTGTTAAAATAAGAAAAGAAAGAAATAATGCATGCACAGAACCCTAAGTGAAAATACTCTGAAAAAGAAGAGAGTAGATTTTGATGGAGGTTAATGTATTCCATAGGTCTGATGTTTCTCAATGAGCAGCTGTGGCTATAGTCTCAAAATTAAAGACAGCAAACTGGTATGTGTTTGAGATTATGTATTGCTTGAAAAAATTCCCCATCTTTAGAAAATAGCTTTCCTTCACGTCTGCAGTAAACATAGCAAACCATAAAAATTCTGGGTCCTAGAAAGACTTCAGAAATATATTTTCTTAACTAAGGGGCCTAATACGAATGTGTGTTTTAATTTGTGGGCCAAATTTTTTATATATTCGATTTTAATTGGTTTTAAATTTTGTAAATCTATGTGTTTTAATGTGGCTGTACACCGCCCTGAGTCCTTTGGGAGAAGGGCGGTATAGAAATCTAATAAACTCTAAACTCACTCTAAACTTTTGGCCCAGCTTCATTACAAAGGACAAAAAAGAAGTCCAGTACATCTCTCTAGCTGTCATCCGAAGTAACTGCCCCTTTTG
Organism: Pantherophis guttatus; assembly: GCF_059756535.1. Taxonomy (NCBI): domain Eukaryota; kingdom Metazoa; phylum Chordata; class Lepidosauria; order Squamata; family Colubridae; genus Pantherophis; species Pantherophis guttatus. The sequence goes on from NC_142064.1 coordinate 166,917,297, forward strand.
GCAGGGTGGCTCTGATTTTGACTGATGTGACCTTAGGGGAAATTTGTGGAATCGCATTTCAAGTTTGGCACAAACTTAATTTACACAAGTGTTTGGCATTCCAAGAATCAATACATTCCAAGAATCTGAAAGCTGAGAGCCAGAAATTCAGCTGGTGTAGGACAATCTTTATTTTTTATACATATAGTTAAGGCCTTTTAAAAAAAATCTAGTGCAGGGTTTCAGCATATCAACATTTCTCTTGTTCCCTGAGTTAAAACCCTAGTCCTCAGCTAGCACGGGGTAAGCCAAGTGGATGAAGGAAATAGTAATTTTTTTTAAAAAAAATTTTTTCTGGTTTTGAACCAGCAACCTATTAGCCACAGTGTTTTTCAAAATATTAATAGGAAAAGAAAGATCTTAGGAGGTCTTAGACAAAAGAAACCATTATACTGTCTTAAGTGTATTCTCCTCTCTGCAAAGAAGTCCTTGAACTTCTAACTTTAGCTTGTAAGGAAGTGATCCAGCTAAAACAGAGGGTATTCATGGTGATCTAGAGGGGGAGGGAGTAGAGAATTGATAGAAGGGAATTCTATTTGTAGCTCAGTGTTAAACTGAGGGAGCCTTTGAGGTCTCTGAGCTTGGGTGTTTTCTTGCAGATGTTTCATTCATTACCTAGTTGGATAATGAAATGTTTGCAAGAAAACAACCAAGCTCAGAGAGCACCAAGGACCCCACAGATAGAGAATTGTTGGAGGGCCCCCTGAAGATGGGCTCTAGCATGAGTCCAAAAGCTCTGAAAAATAAATCTCTGGTCCCGGTGATCGAACCAGATTGGATCCTGCAGCATTATCCTGCGACATGTATGTTTGCCTTCATTCATGAGAATTGTTTCCCTTATATTTGAATACGTGTGAGAGAGACTTGCCACTTTTTCTGAATTTCTGAATTCATACCAAGCAGAAAAGATTTGCCACAACTGGGCTAGAACAACAGGTGAATAAGCCAACTATTGGCAGTGTTGCCCAACCTGGTTTCAGTAGTTACTGAACTACTGTATAATGCACTTTGCATGGGACTGCCCTTGAAGAATATCCAGAAGCTTCAACTGGTATAAAATTTATTTATTTATTTTATTAATCAAATGTAGCTGCCCATCTTAGAAAAGGTGATTCCAAGCAGTGTACAATAATCAATGCAGCAGAGCAGGAAGGTACCAGTTGTATGTATGATACCATTGTTCTACAAGCTCCATTGGCTTTCAGTATGCTTCTGGGTGCAATTCAAGGTCCTGGATGTCACCATTAAAGCCCTTCATGACTTAGGACTGGGTTACTTACAAGGACTGTCTCTCCCCAGTTGTTTCTACCCATCTATCCAATCTGGCAGGAACAGGATGCTGACAGCTAAGATACTGTGAGCTAAGGAGTGTCAGCTGACAGAGCCCAGCGGAACAGCCTTTTCTGCCATGGCACCCGCCCTTTCATCATTCCCCCTGAGATTAGATTGGGCCCATCCCTATTGGCCTTTCATAAGACCTTGAGAACCTGATTTAGTGCACAAGCTGGATGTGGGTCAGAGCCTGGTTGAATGGATGACAGATTAGATTGCTGCTATGTGTTTTTATTCTTGTTTTACAATGTATCCTGCATTTTTATTTGTGTTCTTGTAAGCCGTCTAGAGTCAAGTAAAAGTGAGATGTGTGGCTAGATAAATAAAATTTACAGTAATACATTTATCTTCTAACCATTATTTCTCCAATCATAGAACCATGTTAGAAGACAACTTAAATCTATAGAAAATATGTGTTCAGATGAAGTGTCATTATCCACGTATCTGCAGGGCCGGATTTAGATGAAAAGAGGCCCTAGGCTATTCCACTTATGAGGCCCTTTCACCTATAGTGAAAGTGTAATTTTAATTTTGCTAACAATTTGAATGTAGGCCCCTCTTGATCTTGAGGCCCTAGGCTGAAGCCTAGTTAGCCTATAGGAAAATCTGGCCCTGCGTATCTGACTTTTGAACTTACAATTCTTTCTGGTTGGTTACTTTGGCAATGATTTTAAATACACAAAAACAATTTTAGAGAGGGAATCTTCTCTTATTTTGGGTACTGAGCTCTGCAGAAGATAACTGAGAAGTTCTATGGTATGGTTACATAGGTTTAATAAATCTAAGAAAAGAACTATATAGTAAATGCAAAGCATCTAATTATTTGAATCCTATTTCCTTGTACTTCTTCTAGAGAATGACTGAGGGAATGTAACTTATACATAAAAGGACAACTATCAAAAGATGGAACAGGACAATATATTCCACAGATAATTGATTAAGCCAAAATGTCTCCAGTGCTGCAGCCCACCTGTGTTAGTCCATATAAGCAAAAGTGAGGAGGAATTTGGTAGCATCTCTTCAGACTGAATTGAATTTTCATGAATTGCAGTTCACTTCATCAGATCCACGGAATGAATAAACTGATGTAAGATTTAAACTAGTGTGGGATAGAGTGGGAAGGGAGGAAAAGTTAGGGTGATTATGCAGATTATATGTGGGACATGTTATAAAAACCTTATAAGAATGTAATATGTTAAACATGTATTATATTTTATTGAGATTTTCTAAGATTGCCTGAAAATTTTGGGTGTGTGAGTTCGGCTGTCTCTCATTCAATTGTACTGTTAAAGATGTTTGGGGTTTTTTTTGTTGTAAAATAACTGGAGTTTGTAATGGAGTGTCCTGGAATACTGTGATATTACTTCCTTACTTCTGTCTATGCATTGACATCCCACATACAGTATTTGACATAGAATGCTGGACCAGCTGGGCTATAAATCTGATAATGTAAAATCTTTTTAGATGGGGTATTAAAAAAACAGGTAATCAGTTTAAGACACCTTCAAATATTTGTATATTAAGAAACAAATCTAGTGCTTTTTTACCATTAATCTTATAGTGAAGCAACCTCTCCTTTAAAGAGCTATAGTAGTTACCTCCGATAATAAACATATGTATGTATGTATGCAAGTTTGGGTGTATTCGGGTCTTTTCCCATGTAAGATTGGGAGTATCTTGGCGACGTTTCAACAAGGTCCCACTTGTCATCTTCAGGCTGGTGTCTTTAGCTTCGTGCTTGTGCAAGGAAAGTGTGATTGGAGCTGCCGTCTCTCTATAAATACTGGTGGGGAGGTGTGGGGTGCTGGCTTTGTTGCTGTGAGCGGGTTGGTTGCCTGTGTTGTAACATTTTGATTGGTTGATGGAGTTGATGTCTGCAGATTAGTCAGCTGTTTTGTAACATCCTGTGTGGGTGAGGTCCTTGATGTGTGCCCATTAGTCTTTTGTGTTTTAACGACCTGGGTAATGGGCTGTGTGTTAACATCCTGAGTTCTAGTATTGTGATATCCTGAGTTTTTTGATGTAATGTCCTGAGCAGATAGCTGTGATGCCACATCCCAGGCTTTGATTTGGTTCCGAGTTTGAGGTCTTACCATGTGTTCCTGGCATGTGCCAGTTTGCTTTGTGTGGGGATCGGAGGGGCGGTGCAGCAGTTGGTGATGCTGCCGTTATGAAACAGCTGACTAATCTGCAAACATCAACTCCATCAACCAATCAAGATGTTACAATACAGGCTACCTTTTTTCTTTTTTATTTCTACTTTCCCTCTTTTCTCCTTCTTTGTTTTTGTTTTTCTTTCCTTCTCTTTTTCACCTTTTATTTCCATTCCTTTTAAATTGGACTATTTAATAGAGCTGTATCTAAATTGAAATTACGATATGTGGTTAGGAATTGTAAGGTAAATAATTAGACTAAGAGATTAGAATATTTTTTTCTTTTTTTAATGTTTTAATATTGATGTTAAAAGGTGTAATGAAGAGAGCCTGGAAAAGAACCAGAGATAATTGAATTTATAAATGAGCATAATAATGAATTAAATATGTATCTGGAAATTAAATTGGTGGTGATATAATAGAATGGTTCTGATCAAGATATTAGAGTTTATGACTAAAAATGTTTCTATGTTTTGACTTTGAATTTTAAAAGATATAATGGGAAATTGTGAGTGGAGCCTTTTTAAAATGTAAGCAATTGTACCTATTCATGACCGGATCGAAATTTTGCTCTCGAAAGAGATGTATTTTATGTGTTATGTTGAAAAAAAAAAATATTTTGCAAAAAAAAAAAAAGATGTTACAACACAGGCAACCAACCTGCTCACAGCAACAAAGCCAGCACCCCATACCTCCCGACCAGTATTTATAGAGAGACGACAGCTCCGATCACGCTTTCCTCGCACAAGCATGAAGCCGAAGACACCAGCCTGAAGATGATGAGCAGGACCTCGTCGAAACCTCGTCGCCAAGATACTCTCAATATTACATGGGAAAAGACCCAAATACACCAAAACTTGCATACCTCTACCCGTGAAAACTACGAAAACACACACGTATACATACATATATACATACATACATATACTGTACATATATTTGTCAGGAAGGCTTCTGTAGGAAGGCCCAAACTATTACTGAGTCTGTCTGTAACAGAATCTTGCAAGTTTGACTATACTGTCCTTTCTCCTTCTTACAGTTCAATGAATTTAGGGGGAAGCTGCCTAAGTCACTTTATTACCTAGTTGGATAATTGTTATCTCATTGTTCTGGATTTTTAAAAAATACTTCAGCCTCTTTTACCTAGGTAAAGGTTTCTGTATATCCCTATTAAAGCCAACTTCCTTGCTGTCTATAGCAGGGGTGTCAAACTCGATTTCATTGAGGGCTGCATCAGGATTGTATTGGACCTCAGGGGGAGTGGGCATGGCCAAGGTGGGCATGGCCAGCTCGACATAACTTATGGTAGGGGTGCCTGTGTTGGCCCGAGCACTCCACCAGAGAAAACAGAACTTGGGAGGATTGTGCACGCCCCCCCTGAGCTCCGATTTCACTGGCAGAGGCACCACAGGCCGGTACTTCGCTGTTTCCAGGGCGGCCCCACAGGCCAGATTTAAGCACCCTTGAGTTTGACACCCCTGGTCTATAGTCTTAAAGCATATTTTTCCTTCTATGTGTTGGGAAGTTCATTTTTATTAAGAGAGGACATGAAAAAGATGTATTAAAAGGCTTAATAATAATAGGAAAATAAATAACAGAATGTGGTTTTTCCAATTGCTATAATCTTTATTTCTACAAATTGAGGCAAAATAAACAGTAATTACAGGGAGCGACAAAGAGCTTCACATTTTGCGCTTCTCTTGGGTCACTTTGCCATTTTCAGGTAAGTTTATTCTTCACTTATAACCACCTTCTTATGAACTTCTCGGCTCTTCACCCTGAGTTTGTTCACCTGGGACTCAGCAATGTCAGCCCGTTCCTCAGCTTCTTCCAGCTCATGCTGAATCTTGCGGAACTTGGAAAGGTTCACGTTGGAAAGTTCCTCCTAAAAAATATTATTGAAATTAATTATTATTATTTTCCATTTATTGACAAAATCTGGCAAAAATTTAGAGATTTAGATAGTATGATTTTTTTAAAGAGGAAGGAAATGTAAAGGATTATATTTGTGTCACATCCAATTTTTTTTTTTTTTTCAAATCCACAAGTGAATCTTTTTCTTCTGTTTCTGGCAAAAGAGCAGCAGGAAATTGTTCCCTTGCATCCTATTTTTTCCTCATTGGACATGCTTCAGGATGAAAAGTTCATCAAGCTACCAATCCAAAAATGCAAGTTGATATTTTAATTTTTTCCTCAATAATAGACTATTTTAAAGGTAAGGGAAAAATTAAGTATTGGAAAACATAAGAGGATTTAAAAAGATGGAAAATATTTTCCTGCTTAGCTTTATTTTTAGAATACTATTTTATGTGGGAGTTAAATAAAAGTTTAAAAAATGGTTCTTCAGAATTTAGTAATCTTTGACTAATTATAGTGTTACTTGGATTTTGTTAACATTAAAGATATACTGGAATTGTAAACTGGATTCTTGCTGCCTATCAGGAAGTAGCTAGTGTATATAAATGCAAGAATTAGAAGACATCCTATGTCCCTTTCAATCTTATAAGTCTATGATTACTTATTTTTCATTTTTTTAATTGCCAAAAAAGAAGCAGCACGTGCATTGAGAACCCTTTCTCACATACACACCAGGATTAAGGAGAAGATGCCAAATTAGGCATTCCATATAATTGGGGATTACTTCCAGTGGCATAATTTAGACACATTTCAGCTTAATGGAGCGTTTTGTAATTTTTTGTTTATGAGTCAAAGGTCCAGTTTGAGACTGCCACTGCTGAGATACTTGCGTAAGTGTAAAGTGGAATAACATTCAAAACAGGGAAGAAAGGTAATTGTGTCAGTTTAAGAACTGCTGTCCTAGTTGTGAGGAGATGGCAGTATAAACTACCAAATTGCTATCTCAACTGTCAGGAGGCAAGGTCAAGACATTTCAATCTTCAGCCTTTCCCTTACAGCTCAGCTGTATACTCCAGGAACCATGGTAGGAATATACTCCATCCTGATCAGGATTAATATCCTTAGCATTTATCCTTAGCATGTCCATAGAAAAATTAGTACTGAAAATGTGATATAAATAGTATGTATGTATGTTTATATCAGTGGTGGGTTGCTCCTGGTTCAGTCCGGTTCTTGCAAACCGGTAGTAACAGCAGCAGGAGGCCCCACCCACCTGCCCGGATGTCATCATGAACGATCTGCACATGTGCAGAAGTTTCTGCGCAAGCGCAGAAGCACGTGCACACGCTCCCATTGCAATCCAGTAGTGGAGGTGAGTAGAACCCATCCCTGGTTTATATATATATAACATTTCTATAATGTATATGAAATTGATGATTTCTTATAAAAATTAGCTATTTAATAACTTCACAATCACAACAGCTATGGTATTAGTGCAAGCTTCCACATGCAGGTGAGCACCAGGCCTTCCAGGCCTTCACACCCCTTGGGGGCCTCTCACACAACCCTTCTTGCATCAGTCACAATTAGCACTATGTTTTATGCCTCTCAACTCATTCTGCCATATGCAGGTTAATTTGGTTTGTAATAACCTTTACTCTTTCTCTAGTATTCTCTTTCACAATTCTAGTTCAAGCAACCCCAACTTCAGAAAAATACTTACAGCTTCTTCAGATTGCCTCTTGTATGCTTTCACTTTCAGTTGCAATTTGTCCACCAGATCTTGGAGTCTCAGAACATTCTTCCTGTCTTCCTCAGACTGAACAAAGTAGAAAACACATAAAATTATGTGAAGAGAGAGAGAGAGAGAGAGAGAGAGAGAGAGAGAGAGAGAGAGAGAGAGAGAGAGAGAGAGAGAGAGAGAGAGAGATTCAAAGGTAGATCTTGGATTCTCAGAACATTCTTCCTGTCTTCCTTAGACTGAACAAAGTAGAAAAACACATAAAATTATGAGAAAAGATTAGATAGATAGATAGATAGATAGATAGATAGATAGATAGATAGATAGATAGATAGATAGATAGATAGATAGATAGATATAGATAGATAGATAGATAGATAGATAATAGCTAGCTAGATGATAGAGATAGAGAGATGATAGCTAGATAGATAGATGATAGAGAGATAGAGAGATGATAGATAGATAGATAGATAGATAGATACATACATACATAGATGATAGATAGATAGATAGATAGATAGATAGATAGATAGATAGATAGATAGATAGATAGATAGATAGATAGATAGATGATGGAGGGAGGGAGGGAGGGAGAGAGAGAGAAAGAGAGATTCAAAGGTATCAAAAATCTCTTTCCTCACCTGGTAGGTCAGCTCCTTCACTCGTCTCTCATATTTACGAACACCTTTGATGGCATCAGCACTACGCTTCTGCTCATTATCAACCTCAGCTTCCAATTCACGCACCTGAAATACAATAAACATTTAGCCCTTCTATCAGTAAGCTTTATTATATGGTTAGAAATGCATGAAGGTGCATACAAGGGATACATACTCTATGCTCCAATTTTTGGAGCTGCTTCTTGCCACCCTTCAATGCCAGCTGTTCTGCCTCATCAAGACGGTGCTGCAGATCCTTCACACTCTGCTCTAGATTTTTCTTCATCCTCTCCAAGTGGGCACTGGTGTCTTGTTCCTTCTTCAGTTCTTCTGCCATCATGGCTGCCTATTTACAGAGAAATAACTACCATTCAGAAAACCATTCAGACCAATTTTAAAAAAGTTATAAAGGAAAAGTGTTCCAACTCACATCTGTGATGGCTTTCTTGGCCTTCTCTTCTGCATTGCGTGCCTCCTGAATAGATTCCTCCATTTCAGTCTGGATTTGTGAAATATCTGTTTCCAGCTTCTTCTTGGTATTGATCAAGCTGGTATTCTGTTTGGGGGAAGAACAGGCTTTTCGTAAAGCAAGAAGGCTGACTTTGTCATTTGGACTTCTATTCTTTTGTAAAAAATATTGCCGAACGTATTTATAGTTATTAAAAATACACTAGACAAATTATGCTATTATGATGAGACCAGCCTGCTTTATTGTCCCCTCAAGCTACAGAGGAACAAGATGTGGTAGAACAGTGCCTCCACTGATTCTGCTGTGGATAGAACCAACTACACTCAGTCTGACAGAGCTGAGACATCTTATATAAGTATTAAGAACTGGGGCCAAATTTGCTTAATTTTTTGTTTTATCTTCACTAATTATCCTCTTTAGTTGTGCTTTTTAAAATGCAAGTTTTGAAGCGGAGACGCTCTTCTCTCTTTACTACTTTACTGGGTTTTTCAATTAAAGAGCAACATGCAAAAGTTTCAAATAAATAGCAGAGCTCTCATGGGAATCTACATCACATCATTCTTTAAAAAATTGCATCAACCTCTACAAGTTCATATTTATATTTTGCATGTTTGCCTTCTTACATTAATGCAGTCATCAATGTTATGATTGCTCACTTACCTGGGTATGGAGGAGCTGCACACGTTCACTGGCATCCAGAAGTTCCTGTTCAGCCACCTTTCTGGCCCTCTCTGTCTGTTCTAGAGCTGCCCGGAGCTCCTCAATCTCAGCCTGCATTAGGTTTGCTCTGCGCTCAATCATGGCCACTTGTTCCTTCAAATCTTCCTGGCTTCTCAAAGCATCATCCAGATGTATTTGGGTATCCTAAAACAGGATATGGCAACATTTGTCTTGGGAAATGGTTGCAATATAAGGGAAAAAATGCAACTCTTTCTTGAATATCATGCTGGAGGTACTTGATGGAATAAGAGATGATCTCACCTTCACCTGCACCATGCATCCTGCTCCATCCCTCTCCATCTTTAAAATACAATTTACTTTTGTGGTTTTATTGCTTTTGATGTTGTAAGTCACCCAGTATTGCCTGGTGATAAGATGGGCGGCAAACAAAATAAATAAATAAATAAATAAAATATAGAAGTACATATGTACCTTGAGCAGTCCTTGTGTGTTCCTGAGGTTCTTTAGTGCTTCAGCAGCTTGACGGTTGGCATGGTTCAGTTGGATCTCCATCTCATTCAGATCTCCCTCCATCTTCTTCTTCAGCCGTAGGGCATCATTCCTGCTCCTAATCTCAGCGTCCAATGTGCTCTGCATGGACTCTACCACCCTCACATGATTCCTCTTCAGCTGATCAATTTCTTCATCCTTCTCTGCAATTCTTCTGTCGATGTCAGCTTTCACCTGGTTGAGCTCAAGTTGGATGCGCAGGAGTTTGCCCTCTTCATGTTCCAGAGAGGCCTTAAAGCATAAAAGATAAATTTATATAGCCATACAATAGGATCTTCCAAAAGTACATGTTCTCTGGAGAAAAATGAATTCAGATGGTTGTTTTTCCATGTTCGTGAACAGAATCAAGATTCATCCAATTAATCGATTTTCAGATATTTTTTTTAAAAAAATGAAATTTAAAAAATGAATTTTTTATTCTTAGCATATGGATGCTTGCTACTAAATACTGTGATAATAGACTGATTGTTGTCTGCTTCTCATGGTGTCTTCAGATTGGGGGGTCACTATGATACATAGAATTTACTGGAGGCCAAGAGCTGCTAAGGCCTTTCATGATCTGATTTAGACTTCCTGCTGGTCAACAAACTATTAGGGTAAATGGGATTTTGCACTGATCTGGTAAGTGCCCACCTATTTTCTTTCAGTCTTTTAAGTAGCCTGTTTAATTAATTAAAATGTTACTTGCTTTTCTACGAATAATGACATGATTACCTCAGCCTCTTCTAAGGAAGCCTGGAGTTCACCCTTCTCCTGTTCAATCTGCTTCTTCACTTTCTCTAGTTCATGGATGGCCTTTCCTCCCTCAGCAATCTGTTCCGTTAGGTCAGATATCTCCTCTATTGGTTTTACACAAGATAAAAAAGAAAAGAAAATATGGACAGCATTGGCAATTTTCATCATTCATCCTTGCTCTTCAGTTTATGGATAAAAATGATTAATATTTGAATTGTTCTGCATTGTTAGATCATTGGCATCAAGCAAAGTTTATATTTGCTTTCTTATAAGAATTTATTATCAAAAAGTTTTATAAGTTAAACAAGACAAAAAAAATTACTCTGCATTTTGCCACATCAACCAGGAACATACATAAGAATAATACATGTGCATGGTTATTCCAGCCTTGGGTTAAAGGATAGTATGAAGATGTTTCAATCATATAGGATATGTTTATTTCAATATTGTGAAACATCAGCTAGCTGCTGTTTCTACTGTCTTTTTTTTACTACTTTAGATAAGAAAAACACTTGGAGGGATTTTCTGCATTGGGTACTAAAATAATAAGACCATCTGTGGTTACTTCAAATGAGGTATATTATTTGCCTCAAACAACAAAAGAACTCAAAGGCAGTTCTGCTTCATCCAATTTCTTTCTTAGCTCTCCCAGTTAATAGATAGTTCTATCCATGACTAAAAGAAAAACAGCTTACGCTGGAGATTCTTGTTCTCGCGCCTCAGAGTTTCCAGGTGATCCAAGGATTCTTCATATGCGTTTTTCATCTTGAAGAGCTCTGTGCTCAGAGACCGAGACTCCTTCTGGGAAGCTTCCAGTTCAGACTGAGTTTCCTCATATTTCTGTTTCCAGTCTGCCAGAATCTGTAAAGGGTCAATGAGTCATCAGTGTCATACAAATTTGATAAAGAAATAAGATAATAAATTTAATTGGCCCAACATCTTGGTGCAAAGTGTTCTTCTTTAATCATCAGGAGCAAAATACCTTATCAAAGTTCTTCTGCTTCTTATCTAGAGCTGCACAAGCTGCATTGGACCTTTCCACGTCAATCATCAGGTCCTCCACTTCATTCAGCAACCTCTGCTTGGTCTTCTCCAGGGAAGCACATTTGGAATTCACAGCTTCTACATGTTCCTCAGCTTCCTGCAGACGCTGAGCAAGCTTTTTCCTGATAGAATATAATTACAGACCATATTAAGGGAGGCCTGGGATCATAATACCTCAACACATTGGTATAAGAGCCTTCTTTCATGTTAACATGTGCAATAATGCCATTTGTGCCCATCACTCTGACGGCAGCACAAACCTTGTAGGACCTCAGCACTTACACATAGACACATTTTATAATCAAATATATATATATATATATAGACAAATTCTCATCATGCCTAGAAGATGTATTTTGATGTTTTAATGTTTGTGTTAATGATGTCACCATTTCTGTTTCACAGACACATTTGTGCCACACACAAACACATTTTCACTTACTTGGCTTCTTCTAACTCTTCTGTGCGCTGGATAGCATCTGTTTCATATTTGGTCCTCCATTGAGCAACTTCACTATTGGCTTTAGACAATGACCGTTGAAGCTCAGCCTTGGCTTCCTGCTCCTCTTCATACTGCTCCCGGAGCAAATCACAATCATGGCGAGCTGACTGCAAGCCATGTGCCAGGGCATTTTTGGCCTGTGATAAAAAAAAATTAGTAAGAGTAATTTTCAGAATTTTGTTTTTACCTTTCTATGCTTTACCTTTACCTTAATATGTTTGTTATGTCTGTTATTTTTTTTAATCTACTTATGTCTGAAATCTATTTACATTGTCTAGTTTGCTTTATTGCCAAATAAATTTAAAATGTAAAACAAATATATTAAACTCTCTTAGGTCCATTCCATATCTGAACTTACCTAATACCCAATTTACAGAGCAGTTCCTTCTTCATTAATTCTCTTTCATCCATCCATCCATCTATCCATCTATCCATCTAACTATCCATCCATCCATCTATCTATCATCTATCTATCTATCTATCTATCTATCTATCTATCTATCTATCTATCTATCTATCTATCATCTATTTGGCCAGCCAGCTTAAATTGATGATGCTGGATGTCTAACAAGAGTTTAAAATATAAAAACATAACTATAGAAATAATGCACACATTATTCACAATTATACTGCAGTACCAAATAATGCATAAGATCTATGCAATGCATAGACAAATTTCACACCTTCACTTCTTCCTCAAGCTGCCTCTTCAGTTCCTCAATCTGCTGTGTGAAGGCTTGTTTGCCTCTTGTGAGTTGAGAAATCAATGAATCTTTTTCCTCTACTTGGCGGGACAGTTCACCTAAATAAAAGACATTTTATTTATTTTATTTTATTTATTTATTTTGTCAATCATATATAAGATAACAGGTAAAAGTATAAACATAATTTGGATACATAAAAAGAGTAAGTAAAAAGGGATATTAGGACAGGGACGGTAGGCAGGCTGGTGCTCTTATGCACGCCCCTTACAGACCTCTTAGGAATGAGGTGAGGTCAACAGTAGACAGGCTAAGGTTAAAGTTTTGGGGGTTTGGGGAAGAAACCACAGAGTCAGGTAGTGCATTCCAGGCATTGACCTCTCTGTTACTGAAGTCATATTTTCTGCAATCAAGTTTGGAGCAGTTTACCTTGAGTTTGTATCTATTATTTGCTCGTGTATTGTTGTGGTTGAAACTGAATATATAATCAAATTAACTATTTGATTATAGTTAGTTTTATAATGGTCACAAAGAGCAAGAATAACTAATACGTCTTCTTGAAATTAGTAGGATTTATTTTCAACTTCAAACAGGGGTAGAAACAAAAGGGGAATTGTTTGGTGTGGTGATTAAAGACACTAGGCTAGAAATTGGACAACTGTGAGTTGTAGTCCTGCCTTAGGCATGAACCCATCTGGGTGATTCTTGGCCACGCTCTTAAGTCCTAGAAAGAGGGTGAGACTCTAGTGAAAAACGTGGACAAGAAAATTGCACAAATTTCTCTAGGCAGAAGGAAGGAAGGAAGGAAGGAAGGAAGGAAGGAAGGAAGGAAGGAAGGAAGGAAGGAAGGAAGGAAGGCAGGCAGGAAGGAAGGAAGGAAGGAAGGAAGGATTCAAGTATTATAAATGAACTAATGTTTATAATGGCAAAATATTACAGAATAACACAATTTGTTCCTTTGTGTTACCTGTTTCTGTCTGCAAACGTGCTCTTTGAGCACTGAGGTCATTAATTGTGCGTACATGTTCTTCCTCCTTTGTTTTAAGCTCGCTGAGCTGGTCTTCTAATGTACGGCTTATCTTCTCAAGATTTGCCTAAATGTAAAATGTCCAAAAAAAAAAAAAAGTGGCCTTTCATATATTGAGCACACAGTTCCAAGCAGAGACTTTTAATGGTTCTTTAAAAATAAAATGTTTATCTGTATAAAATAGGCAGCCCCCAATGTCTTTTGTCTTTCTCAGATGCTAGCTGTATTACACTAGAATCAAAAAGGACATTTCAGACAGGGGAGGATGGAGGAAATGTATTTATCTTATAAATCACAAATAGTTCTTTCTGTTTTAGAATATATCTAGATAACATTTTGTCCTTTAGAGTTTTAACAATAACAATTCTGATACTATACAAAGGATATAGTACCAGAATTTGCTTCAGAAGGCCAGTAAATTACAAAGCAGTTTTTAAAAAATCAAGTGCCAAACTCTTACAACCAATAGATAGCGAGAGTTGTCTTCAGAGTATATAACTGAAGTGGCATGCTCCCATATCTTATATTTAGCCCATCATATATTTCATGTAAATTTCATATAAATCATGTCTCTCTTGCACAGTTTGTAAATTTTATACACATGGCTCAAAAATTATGCAAATGAACATATTATCTGTTGTAACACACATTTTATAAATAAAAATCATATGTAAAAGGTTTGTGGGTATCTTTTAAAATTATTTTAGAATCTGAAAATTCAATATAAATATTAATTGCTTACTTATGGCACCATATTTTTATACATTCAAATGCTTACATATGCATAAGAATTACTGAAAACTGCTTTGTCCACATTTTTAAATAAATCAAATGATTTGAAGTAGATCCTGACTGTGCCTAACAGAACCATTGCCTATACTGTACTTCTATAGAATACCTTAGCTTTAGAGACAGATTCCATATTGCTTGCAAGATCATCGATCTCCATCTTCAGTTCACTCTTCTCCTTCTCCAGCTTCTGCTTCACTCGCTGGAGGTTATCAATTTGTTCCCCAAGTTCAGCTGCACTATCTGCATGCTTCTTGCGGAGGGCAGCAGCGGTGGCTTCATGCTGCAAGGTGGCCTCTTCAAGGTCCCGGCGCATTTTCTGAAATTCTGCCTCACGTTTCTTGTTCATCTCAATCTGAGCTACAGTTGCTCCACCAGCTTCCTCCAGACGTTCGCTGATCTCCTCAAGTTCCCTGGAGAGATCACCGCGCTGTTTCTCTGCTTTGGCGCGAGATGCCCGTTCTGCCTCAATCTCCTCTTCCAATTCCTCAATACGAGCCTAGAGAAAGAGAGGCAACCATGAACCCTGAAACCGGCTTCCAGATAGCATAATTCACCATTCATGAAGGAACTACTCTATGACAGACCTGCAGCTCCTTGATCTTCTTCTGAAGCTGGGAGCCCAGGACCTGCTCATCTTCAATCCTGCTCTGGAGTTGGCTGGTTTCAAAGTCTTTCCTTATCACAACAAAATATAATAGTTAGCCACCAAATCAAAAAACTCCATTTAGCACAAAAGTCCCTCATAATAGACATTAATATTTACTTCTTCAGCTTTTCATCCAGCTGCTGCTTATCATTTTCCAAATCCATTGTGGATTCTTGAGCTAGCTTTAAATCCCCTTCTAGCTTCCTCTTAGCTCTTTCAAGGTCCATGCGAAGTTTCTTTTCTTGCTCCAGAGACCCTTCAAGCTGAAGACAAAGAGATCAGAGTAATGGTGTCATCACAGCAGTACCTCCACCTCAATCCAATTCTTCTCTGGGGATGATAGCATGCTTACATCATCCACTTGCTGTTCCAGCTTGGTTTTTGCTTTGGTCAGAGTGTTCACTTTGTCTTCCTCTGCCTGCAGATCATCCAAGGTCTGTTGATGGGCCTCTTGCAGGGCTTTCTTCTCCTTGGTCAGTTTGGCAATGGTCTCGTCCAAGACCGCCATCTCTTCAGTAAGGTTTTTCACCTTTAAACGTTGAACAGACAGAGTTATAGTAATCTATGTATTCTGAAGTGACAATAGTGGATAGTAATTTAATTTTGGTATATTTTTGACCAGTACCTTATTTTCTGTAGCATGCTTCTCCTTTTCAACCTTGGCCAGTGTCAGCTCAAGATCATCAATGTCTTTCTTCAGTTCTGAGCATTCGTCCTCCAGTTTCCTCTTCTTGGCTGTCAATTCAGCATTCATTTCTTCTTCATCTTCAGCTCGCTCAGTGAGCTCCTTAATTTTAGCTTCCAGTTGGATTTTGCTTTTGATTAGCTGGTCACATCTCTCCTCAGCATCTGCCAAGCCATCAGCTTCCTATGAAAGGAAAGTAGAGATTATTTAAAAAAACAGTTTCCTAATTACAATATTAACATATATAAAATTCCTATTCTAATGGAAAATCTTTTTACTAAGAAAAATACACAGGGATCAACTCTCTTTATATTAATTGGAACAATAATCAAAGGTAAATTGTTCTTGTATGTTGAGCAAGTCAAATATATTCACTATTTATTGATTTATGATGCTGCCCAACTGTAACTCTTTAATGAATATTGGTAGATAGTTAAATATGAAAACAAGAATAGTTTACCTATTACAATACAGTTCTTATATATATTTATATGTTAAGTCATTTAATTCTTAATTATAGATTATTATAATTATAACTGTATTACAGACATAGAGTAAGTAAATATGATTTTGAGAGTATGTAGCAATATGAGGAAATCTCTTAATAATCCCAACCAAAAACTGCAGTGAACTTTCATCTGCGAGCTTCAATTTACTGCTTGCTAAACTGTACTAGATCATTTAATCAAACAATAATATTTAATATCTAACAGGCTTACAGCTTGGACTTGAAGTTGCAAGTCATTTTTCTCCTGCATCAGGGACACCATTTTTTCTTCTAGTTCCTTCACTTTGGCCTCTGCCTTGGCAAGATTCTCCTTTGTTTTCTCAAATTCTTCCTTCATGTTGGCCATTTCCTTCTCTGACTCTGCACTCTTCAGCAGGGGCTTGATCTTGAAGTACAATTTCATCCAAGGCCAGTGCTTCACATTCATGAATGAACGAATACTGTACTGAATAGTGAAGATGGATTCTCTGGAAGGAAAGCAAAATAAAAGTGATAAGTTTAGAAGAAATTTGGAATACACATATATAATACAAAATCATTTATAAAATTTTCATTAACATAAGTTAAAGAATATAATATGTAAGAAATATAGATTAATGCCACTTCACAAAGCTTTTCAAATCCATTTTTTAAAAAAGGTTTATACAGATAAATGTGAAATAAATATATTTTTAAATGCATAATTCTGCCATGTTGTGCAATGAACTTTCCTGAGAACCTGAGATTTTTCATGGCTACTTACATCATTCATACATGACTTCTCAAATCTACTACTGCTGAATGTTGCTAAATGTTCTATACTATATATTATAGTCTGTTGTGCATTTTACAGTCATTTTCCAACCATCAGTATAGTCCAGGGGTGGGTTCTACTTACCTTTACTACCGGTTCGCAGCGGGGCCGCGCGCATGCGCAGAAGCATTCTGGGCAGTGGGTGGAGTCTCCTGCCGGTTTTACTACCGGTTCTATAGAACCGGTGCGAACTGGGGGCAACCCACCACTGGTATGGTCCATGGTTTACAAGTTGTCTGTTTGGGTATTGAAGGTGATCCTTATATGTGTCTCTTTGTGTATGTCTCATTTTATTTGTAATAGCCAAACTGTACCTTCTTTGCATCATTTTCTGGAACTCAGACCTTGCTAAGAACCCACGACACATAGCTTGGGTACGTGTAATTAATTGTGCCAGCTTATCATCTCTCATCTCCTCTAGAAGACCCAGAAGCCCAGCTTTGAAGAACACCTGGGGGTGGAAGAGAAAGTATAATAAATACTGTATATAATTGTCCCCATAAACAATGTTGCATTCAAACAGTCGAATTGTCATCTTACCTTGGTGTGGCCAAATTTATACTGGGTATGGTCAACATCAATTGATCCAAGAAGTTTTTCAGAAGCCTTCTTGCTATCTATGAATTGTCCCTCTGGGATGGCACTTGCATTCAGAATTTTGTATCTATTAAAGAAAGCAGAAGCTAAAGTTTCCTAACACTGGAAGCCATGATATTAAGAAGACGTGTAGGGATGAAACTCATTTTGGTAAACATCCAAAGAAACATTTATCAACATTTGGACTACCTCCCCCTCTCTGCCCTCTACACAAACATACAGCCCGAATCCATAATATCTATGGGGAAGACCAAAACTTATATACAACATTGAAGCACATACAAAAGAGCATGACTTTTGCATTTTGACACATTTTTCATTTCTTGCCAATTTTGCACACATACACGCCCAGCCCCTCAGGTGACATTGTTAATAACCTAAGAGCTCTGAATAATGGTATCTATTACTAGGAAAGTTTAGATCATACTCAAAAACTCTACTAAGCATTGTGCTTTCAGTTCTGATGATGGCAGAACTGTTTACTGTTTCTTCCTGGGTTTTCAGTTTAGAGGACTTGAAGTTTGTCTTTAGTGAAGGGAAAGTAGTATGCACCTGTTTGCTGTTTAATAACAGTCTTTCCAATCAGCATGAGAACAACTTCTCATACCTACCAGTACCAGCTATGGCTACTTCCTTAAAGCAAAGAGATTGGCCAATGTGGCTGAGTTTTCTAAAGGTTTATCAGTGTCAACTTGTCATCATGCTTCTAAACGCTTTTGTTAGCACAAAGTAATTCACACTGTATAGATATGTCGAATAATTCAAGTCTATACAAATAAACTAAATCTCCTGAACCAAATGTGTAATTCTTCTTATCCCCAATTCTATTTTGTATAATGAAGAGATATGAATGGAAGTAATAAGATTTTGTTATTTTCTCCCTTAAATTCTTAATATAAATTATATGATTTTATTTAATAAATAATATGCAGTACTCCTGACAGCAATATTTGTCAAATATTGCGGACCTGGCAGGTATTACAGAGACCTGGCTGGGCCAAGAGGGGGGGGGTCCCCCTTGTAGAGATATGCCCACCAGGTTTCTGCGCATTCCATCAGCCAAGGGCCCAGGGCAGGGATGGGGGGGGTGGCGGTCGTTATAAAGAAGGTCTTGATCCGAGGGAGGCCACTGTACCTCAGATAGCCGGATGTGAGTCTCTCCTGGTGAAGTGGGGCCATGGGATGCGGGTGGGCCTGCTGATCGTGTACCTGGCTCCCTGCCACGTGACAGCGGCCCTGCCCGAGCTTCTCAACGTTATTGCTGGGGTGGCGGTTGATACCCCCAGACTTTTGGTCATGGGGGATTTCAACCTGCCGTCTACCGGTGAGGCGTCTGGGATGGCTCGGGAGTTTATGGCTTCCATGACAGCCATGGACCTGACACAATTAATTCATGGCCCCACTCATGTGGGAGGACACACTCTGGACTTGGTTTTTATCTCTGGTCAGTGGCTGAGTGGTCTGGATATAGGAGATATAGTTATTGAGCCCCTGTCATGGTCGGACCATTCTCTCCTGAGACTGGACCTTTTGACCGCTGCACCCCACTGCAGGGAGGTGGAACCGACCAGGTGGTTCTGCCCCAAGCGCCTGATGGATCCTGATAGGTTCCAGAGTGAGCTTGGGCCAGTTCCTGAAACTCTGGCTCACGACTCGGCTGAAGATCTGGTGGCTGCCTGGGATAGGACGGCTGCCGGTGCTCTGGACCGAGTCGTGCCTTTGCGGCCTCTGACCCGACGCCGAACCTGCCCGGCCCCTTGGTTTTCCGAGGAGCTGAGGGAGATGAAGCGCCGGAAAAGACGCCTAGAGAGTGGTTGGAGGGCTAGTTGCTCCGAATCCAACCGAACACTAGTTAGGTCTCATATTAAGACCTATCTAGTGGCGATAAACGCGGCAAAGCGTAACCACTTTTCCGCTCTTATTGCATCGGCAGATAACCGCCCAGCCGCCTTGTTTAGGGTGACTCGCTCCCTCCTACATCAGGGAGCGCGGGAAGACCCCTTGCAAGGGCAGGCTGAGGATTTTGCACAGTATCTGCATGATAAAATCGCTCAGATTTGGGAAGGCTTGGACTCTGACTCGGTAGATCCTGGCGGGGTGACTGAGGCTGGTCTTGAGAATGTTACCTGGGATGAGTTCGACCCTGTGACTCCTGAGGACGTGGACAGGATCCTGGGGAGGTTAAACGCAACCACATGTTTATTGGACCCGTGCCCCTCCTGGCTGGTACTGGCCACCCGGGAGGTAACACGAGGCTGGCTCCAGAGGATTATAAATGCTTCTCTGAGAGTGGGTTTCTTGCCTCCCGCCTTGAAAGAGGCAGTGGTGAGGCCCTTCCTCAAGAAGCCTTCTCTGGACCCGGCCGTTTTGGCAAACTACCGTCTGGTCTCCAACCTTCGCTTTGTTGCGAAGGTTGTGGAGAGTGTGGTTGCGCGACAGCTCCCACAGTTCCTGGATGAAACCATCTATCTAGATCCGTGCCAGTCCAGCTTCAGGCCTGGGTACAGCACGGAGATGGCATTGGTCGCATTGGTGGATGATCTCTGGAGGGCTTGGGACAGGGGTTGTTACTCTGTTCTGGTCCTGTTAGACCTCTCAGCGGCTTTTGATACCATCGACCATGGTATCATGCTGCGCCGGCTGGAGGGATGGGGGGTGGGAGGCACCGTGCTGCGGTGGTTCTCCTCCTATCTCTCTGACTGGTCGCAGTCTGTGTTGGCAGGGGGGCAGAGGTCGACCTCAAGGCGCCTTGCTTGCGGGGTGCCGCAAGGGTCGGTCCTCTTGCCGCTCCTGTTCAACATTTATGTGAAGCCGCTGGGTGAGATCATCCGTGGTTTTGGGGTGCGATGCCATCTGTACGCTGATGACACTCAGCTGTACATTTCCACCCCAGACCACCCCAATGATGCCCTCGAAGTGATGTCCCAGTGTCTGGAGGCCGTGCAGGTCTGGATGGGGAGGAACAGGCTTCGGCTCAACCCTTCCAAGACTGAATGGCTGTGGATGCCGGTGTCCCGGTATAGCCAGCTGGTGCCATCGCTGGCTATTGGGGGCGAGTCACTGACCCCCACAGAGGGGGCTCGCAACTTGGGCGTCCTCCTGGACACACGGCTGTCTTTAGAAGAGCATATGACGGCCGTGGCCAGGGGGGCTTTTTATCAGGTTCGCCTGATACGCCAGTTGCGCCCCTTTCTGGATCGGGACTCCTTGTGCACAGTCACTCATGCCTTGGTTATGTCATAACTACTGCAACGCTCTCTACATTGGGCTCCCCCTGAGGAGCACCCGGAGGCTCCAGCTGGTGCAGAATGCGGCCGCACGGGTGATTATGGGAGCGACGTGGCGCTCCCACATAACACCTCTCCTGCGCGAGCTGCATTGGCTCCCAGTGGTCTTCTGGGTGCGCTTTAAGGTGTTGGTTCTCATCTTTAAAGCACTCCATGGCTTAGGGCCAGGGTATTTGCGAGACCGCCTGCTGCTACCGATAACCTCCCACCGGCCAACACACTCTCACAGAGAGGGCCTCCTCGGAGTGCCGTCGGTCAGGCAATGTCAGCTGGCGGCCCCCAGGGGGCGAGCCTTCTCTGTGGGGGCACCCGCCCTGTGGAATGAGCTGCCTCCTGGAATACGATTGATCCCGGACCTCCGGACCTTCCGTAAAGCCCTGAAGACGTTTTTATTTCATCAAGCCGGCCTAGCCTAAATGTTTTTTAATTGGGATTTTAAATTTTATGGATTTGGGGTTTTAAATTGGGTAGCCAATGATTTAATTCTTTTTAATTATCTTAACTTTTGCATTTGTATGTTTTTTAATTTTGGCTGTTCACCGCCCTGAGTCCCTTCTGGGAGAAGGGCGGTATACAAATTAAATTAATAATAAAATAATAATAATTATTATTATTATTATTATTTATTAGATTTCTATACCGCCCTACTCCCGAAGGACTCAGGGCGGTGCACAGCCAAACAATAAAAACACATACAATACAAAATTTAAAAAATAGAATAAAATCAAATTAAATAATTTTGGCCCCGACAAATTTAAAACCCCAAACTTTTAAAACCAATTTAAAATTGAATATATAAATACTGAAAAATATTTAAAATTTTAAAAATCTTTTATAAAAGAGGAGGAAAATTAGGCCAGGCCGGCCTGGTGAAATAGTAAGGTCTTTAAGGCGCGGCGGAAGGTGCGCAGATCCGGGATCCTCCGTATCTCTGGGGGGAGCTCGTTCCAGATAGTAGGTGCCCCCACAGATAATAATAATAATAATAAAAAATAGTTTGCCATTGCCTTTTTAGAAATGAGAATTATTGGCCCAAATTCACCCAACTGGCTTCCATGTCCAAGGTAGGATCAGAAAACCTAGGTCTCTCTGCTCCCCACTAGACCATACTTACATTCAACTATTCAAGTTACTAAAATGTAAATTGCTTTAAGATGGAGACATTAAAAACAGCTAGAATCCAAACAAGTCAGTAGCTGGAAATCAATCTGACCTCTGTTTGAAATCAGCATAAATAATCCTGCTGGGGAAGCCTTTCCTGCAAATTCGGATACCTTCAAGTACACCATTACATCTCAGTTGGTGCAATACAAGCTCATGTTCCATGGCACCTTAGAAAAACCACAGGGGGAAAAAAAGATGTTACAATGTGTACAAAAGGTCAATTACATTTTTCATTTTAAAACCAAACACAGTCCTGTACCTTACCAGGAGTTTTAGTTTCATTGGGGATGAGGCAGCGCACAAAATGTGGATGAGTGCTCCTCAGATTGGACATCAGCTTGTTTAAGTTTTCCTGTAGGATTTAAAAACAAAATTATTTTTTTAAAAAAAGCAAATTTATATGTTAGGAAAAAAACTTAAGAGTGAGAGCTCCACGTTTTGTCCTAGGTAGCCAGGAAAAAAAAAATACTGTGAACTTTCCCAACATTCTCACAAACAACCTTTTAACACTTTTGCCTTATTCTGTATCAGTTGACATTTATATTGATATATTGGTTAACTTTTTTAGAACAGTGCATCTTTTTTACCTTCTTTACCAGATATTTTATTTAAATGCTCTTGTGATTAAGAAATATTTAACAACTCAGGACTTTAAAAAAAAACAAAAACCAGTAGAATTGTGTACTGTGTTCAGTCTCTACAATCTTGACTGTGATGTATTCTCTTTAATAGCAATAGCACTTAGACTTATATGCCACTTCATAGTGCTTTACAGCCCTCTCTAAGTGGTTTACAGAGTCAGCATTTTGGCCCCAACAATCTGGGTCCTCATTTTACCCACCTCAGAAGGATGGAAGGCTGAGTCAACTTTGAACCAGTGAGAATCAAACTACTGGCAATCAGCAGTCAGAAAAATTACCCTGCAGTACTGCATTCTAACCACTGTGCCACCTCGGCTC